>NW_015151416.1:106445-108633 GCF_000732505.1 Cyprinodon variegatus
TCAGAACCAGTGGTAATCATTATCAGCCGCTAATAAGAGCTTCCTAACAAGCGGAAGCCTCTGATTGGCTGATGGTGGAACTCCTTAACAAGCGCAAGCCTCTGATTGGCTGATAGTGAACCTCATTAGTCTCTAACAGACTCCATGTTTGTTTCTGCAGCTGAAGGAGAAGCAGGAAAGTCGACCCCTGCTGAGTCCCTCCATCGATGACTTCCTCTCAGAGAGCCGCAGTGACGCCTCCTCCAGCCAACCCCTGACCTCCAGCCGACCCCTGACCTCCAACACAGCAGGTAGCTTCAAATGTATTGCCCCTCCCCCCCTCCTTAACCCCTGGACCGCTCAGATCAGCTGCAGGTGTCATGGTGGACATTAGGGAACCTCTGGATTCCTGTAATCGGGTCTGACCAGCAGAACCGGAACCAACTCTTAAGTGACCCACAAAGCTGGTTCTGGAGATCCAGCTCCGGTCCACCTCATTGAGACCCAAACAGTTCTGTCTGGTTCCGAGTTGAAGTCGCATCAGGTCCAGAATCCACCTGGACCTGGAAGTCCAGAACAGAAGCAGAACTCTGCAGGCCAGATGTTCAATCCTCCTGGGTTTAGATGTACGATCTCAGATCAGAACCCAGAGACAGCACCTGGAAATTTGGACTCTGTGTCCATCAGAACCAGCCCATCCTCCGGTCCTTCAGATTTAGCTGAACCCTCTGAACGGATCCGGTTCGGTAACATCCAGAAAATACTCTGTGTTCTGTTGCAGTTTTGGCCACGGCTCTGGACCTGGTGGACCTCAGCGACCCGCCTGAGACCCGGGAGCGCAGGGCGAGGAAGAGTCCGCTGAGGATGAAGGGCGGGTCCAGGAGTCCTCGACACAGAACCAGAACCGATGAGACAGAACTAACCCAGGTCCGAGTGGACCCCCTGCCCACCAGTCCCAGAACCCCTGAACGGATCTCTCTGGACTCAGGTAGGTTCTGGTAGCAGAGATCCAGACTGGTCTGGTTCAGGTAACCTCTGTCAGGTGTTCCGTTTGGACCCAGATCTGTGGGTGGGTTTCTCCGTCCTCCCAGAGTTCTGTTGATGTGTTCTTCATGACCCAAACGTTAAAGTTCAGCCGTCGTTTGGAAGAAAGTCTGTTGAACAGTTTTTCTGGTCAGAACCAGAAGGATCCAGAAGATTTGGACCGTGTTCTGTTGGGTTTTTACTTTCAGCCCCTTTACTCTGCCCCGACTAAATAGAACCCAACAGAACAGAACGGTTCTTTACTGCCCCTCATTGGGCCGGTTCTGGTGGGGAAGGGAGGTGATAGAAGAAATTCCTGAGGTGAGATGAAGGACCAGACCTGCAGGGAACCGAGCAGAGAAAAGTTCATGGAATAAAGGAACCACTGGACTGAGGGCAGTGCTGGTTCTCTGGACCCATTCGGTCCTCTTGGTTCTGTATGGACCCCTCCAGTCCTCTTGGTTCCGTCTGGACCCCTCCGGTCCAGCAGGAGAACCACCCTGATATACGCTGAATGGGCTGCAACGGCCTAGTCAAAGTCCTGAGCTAATTTGAGCAGCGAGTCGTTGACAGAACCTGGACTGTGACGTTTCCAGATGTTCTCCATCCAGACTGCCTGAGCTGCAGATGTTTTAGATGAAAGGTTTCCATCTGTAGAGGCTCTGGGCTGGGAGAGAAGGAACCGCAGAGTTCTGACTGAAGACGATTGTCCTCCATGTTCAAGGGGGTGAATACTTTTTTCTGGCTCCTTTTCCAGACAGGAAGCAGCAATGGATGCAGCTACCTGTTCTCCATGAGGCCCTGCAGAGCCCAGATCAGAGGATTCATTTAGCTGAAAGCTTGAGTTCACCGAGTCGTGAGGAGCGCTTTAATCTGAGCTTTTACTTTGATGAGAACTTCCTGTTTTAGAGCTGTGGTGACCTCTGACCTGTGACCCGTGTCTGTGTGCTGGATCTGCTCTCATCCGTGTTTGATGTTGTTTACAGTCAGCCTGTCGTCTCCTCTGGACAAATGGGACGAGGTCCAGCAGGACTTGGAGGACGGAGGAGAAAGCAGGAGACGATGCCAGACCAGATGCACCTCCCAGCACTCCTCCAGTGAACTGCTGTGGTAACGCTTCCCTCCCCAGACACTTCCTTTATATCCACCATGATGTTCACAAACGCTACTTTCACACTGCAGGCCT
>NW_015151416.1:109153-110361 GCF_000732505.1 Cyprinodon variegatus
CGCACTGGAAAAAATCAGATCTGAGTTGTTTAGACTGTCATAAAACGATCAGATCCAGGCAGCATATGGGCAAAGAAACCGGATGTGGGTCACTTCAGGCTGCTGTGTGAACGTAGCTTAATCTCCATGGTGACGTGTGGAGAACCACAGGGTTTGGTGCTCGAGTCGCTCCTCTTTTTACCGTATTTATGCTTCTGCTTGGTGATAAATTGACGGTACTTTGCTTTATTTTTCCATAAATCAGAAAACTGAATCAGTTTAAGGATAGAATTAAAAATGTGAATATTTTCTCCAGCTGCCTGTAGGGGGCAGCAACACTCACTTTGTTTGTCTCCAGGTCTGCAGAGTTTAAAACTGAACCCTTGACAAAGAACAGCATGGACGTCCACAGCCTGGACGACCTGGACTTCATATCTCTCACACAGGTCAGTGTCGCCCCCTTAAGGTCGCAGCTGAAACGAAAACCTTCTCATCGCCTCATCCGGCGGCCATTAAACACTCAGCTGCTTTAAAATATCAGAGATGGTTTCTGTATGAAAGAAGAGATTTCCTGGAATCAGTGAGCTGCCAGCTTAGAGCCACGCTAACCGTATGCTGTGAGCGGAAAGGACACGTCCTCGGAGGGAGACGATGTCCAGTTCCTCTGACCATCAGGCCTGTAGATCAGGGAGTTAGAGCCGCGCCGTCTGCTGATAGAAGCAGCTTTGACTTTGATCCTAACTTTCCTCCCTCTGTGTGTTTCCAGGACAGCAGCGTGTCCAGATTTCGCAGAAGGACTCGCTCTCTGCTGGTCGGGAACGAGTCTCCAGAGGACGAGTTTGTCCGAGCGAAGGCTGCAGTCGAGGTAAAGGTCACAGACCCCCCCACCCCCTCCCAGTCTCTCCATAGACCTGCTGATAGGACCTGTTATTGCAGGGACTCCCTGTGTCCTCAGAGCCGCCACCCATTCATTGCAGAACAGACTCCTGCGTCCTACGCTAACCAAACGGAAACAGCTCAGTCAAAGCTTAGAGACAGATCGGATAAAAGTTTAATATCTAAGGAAACCTGGTTGATACTTTCCTAAAACAGTAACAACAAAAAACAAAGAGAAAATTAAAGTCAGAAGTCGAACTTGTGCAGCACTTTATTGGAGAATAAAAGTAGAATGTAGAAAATAGAGGAAAAGGGGTCCCTATGTCCTCCAGCAGTCTAAGCCTATAGCAGCA
>NW_015151416.1:111462-116993 GCF_000732505.1 Cyprinodon variegatus
CCGATCACAGCGCAGCGGCCGGCTGACCAATCACAGCGCTGATGTTCTGCTGGAGGCTGAGGAAGCTGCTGAAGGAACAAATCGGGTCAAACATCCCTGCAGAAAGCACAGATCCAGTCTGAGCAGATCCAGTCTGAGCAGGACGTGTTCTGATCCGACCACACGGATCAGGTTCTGATGGAACCAGAACATTTCCGTCTTAGATTACTTTCTCACTTTGAAACTGAGGAGGTTCATGTTCCCATGGGAGGAAGCAGTTGACCTGACTCAGCAGGTTCTGGATTTACCGGGCCTTAAAGTCCCGTCAGGTCATTGGGCAGAACCAGACCCGAGTTGTTGTGGCTGGAAAGGTTTAATCAGAACTCTTTTCTCTCTTCTCTAAGCCAGTTTGTTCAGGAAGCTTGGGGATGTTTGTAGATCAGGAATTTCCAGATCTGCTTGTAGAACCGAAGCATTAGCTTCTCCTTCCTGTTCTTCTCTGACTCCCAGACATCTGTGGAGGTCTCCTACATCTTCTAAACGCTTCCTGGTTCCAGCAGCCAATGGGTTAACCATCAGCCTGTTTCAGAACCAGGAGCTGATCCAGTTCTAGGGAGCAGAGCTGGAGTCATGCTGCTGTGACTTCTATCTGTCAGGAGGAGGCGTAGTTCTGCAGTCTGAGCCAAGAAGGTGTTTCACCCACTGATCTATATTTATTGCTGATATCTCTCACGTAGATGCACCCTAAAAATGCCTCCATGTGCAGCATTTGGCTGCAGAATCCAGCAGTTTTCTGTCTGCAGGAAGACGTTCCACTGGTAATTTCCCAGTCAGTGGATGAACTAAGCAATAAATCCATCTATAGCCCATGGATCCTATAGTTTAGTCTGTAGACTAACATTAGACTGGCTGGAAGACATTGACTGAGTTAGCCTTTGACATTGGGTCTAATGTTAAAAAATTCCTGTTCAAAGGGAGTTTTTCCTCTCCACTGTCGCTACCAGCATGCTTAGTGTGAGGGATTGCTGAAGAGTCAATGAGTCGATGCAATCAGCTGGTTTTCCTTAGATAGAAAACTGGTGTGAGTCAAAGGGATAAATTTATCTTTATTGATCTTTATTAATCTTCAGTCCCCCTGAAGATGAGAGCATCATCGCTGTTTGATGCTGTAGAGCACGGATTGTTTACATTGAGACTGGTCTATCTAGGGAGTACCAATATGGCGGCTGGTGGCCTCAATTTAACCCCGTACTACCAACGGTTAATCAGCGATCCAGGTTATAATCTGTGGTTTCACCAGGAGGAGGTGATCCTGAGCAGGTCCAGGTTCTGCTCCTGTGGGCGGGTCCTTCAGAACCAAAGTGTTCCTCTGTTCTCCCCGCAGTCGGACACGGAGTTCTGGGACAAGATGCAGGCGGAGTGGGAAGAACTGGCCCGGAGGAACTGGCTGGAGGAGTCGGACAGTCAGCAGAAGCCCATCCCGCCGTCCGTTTCTCCTGTGGAGAAGGTAACGCCGATGATGTCACCACATCAGAACCACTTCCCAGCATGCTCTCTGGTTCCTGCTGACAGATTATCTCTGAGTTAATCTGCAGCTTTAATCCTGAGGTCTGACATGGTCCCGCAGCCCTAATCCTCCATCAGGTGTTACATCACCACGGCAACGGAGGTGAGCTGCACTGATGTGCAGCATCTGCTCACACGTGTGGCCGCCTTTGTTCTTTTTCTGCAGACCACAAACTTCCTGCTGGTTTTTCAGAATAAAAGCTCAGAAAACAAAGGTTTTATTTCTGAGCAGCAGGTTGGGTGGAAGCCTCCTCCTGGGGGTTCTGGTTCGGTTCTAGAGGTGTGTCTGATCTCTGGGATGTTCTGCAGGGTTACTACTTCAGCACCACCAATCCATTCAGAGACCAACCCAACGCATTCATCGAGGGTCAGGAGAAAGCTCGCCAAGGAGACCTGAACGCCGCCGTCCTGCTGCTGGAGGCCGCCATCCTGCAGGACCCCAACGATGCCGAGGTGAGCCGTGGTTCCGGTAGTTGTTCAGCCTGCTGACCCGGTTCAGGTGGGTGTTTGGTGTGACGGTGGACTCTGTGGTCTTTCAGGCGTGGCAGATGCTGGGGACGACCCAGGCTGAGAACGAGAACGAGCAGGCCGCCATCGCGTCCCTGCAGAGGTCAGACGCCTCCATCAGCCTCCAGGTGTGAGCGGCGCTAATGAAGGTAGCTAACTGTTCCCCTGCTGCAGGTGCCTGGAGCTGCGGCCCAACAACCTGCAGGCCCTCATGGCGCTGGCCGTCAGCTTCACCAACAGCGGCCTGCTGAGGGAGGCCTGTGACGCTCTGCGCCGCTGGATCCGCCACAACCATCGATACAGGCACCTGGTCCAGGACAGCAGGGGCCCCACCTCACCAGCCAGGGGCCAGGCCTCACCGGGCAGGGGCCCCGGCTGCTCCACACCTGCAAGGTAACCACACACCTGGACAGGAGGTCAACCGTAGACCAGGGCAGGAGAAAAAGTGAAAAGAGTTTGTATACGGGGCCCTGAAGATGGATGCAGGTGAGGGGCCGCGTCTGGGAACCCAGAAGGGACACAGTTTGAATCCCCTTCTCAGACAGCTGGGGCCCAAGAGCAGGACAGGGGCCGGATCTTCTCCTTCAGAGCTGATAGAAGAGGCAGGTCAGGGTGTAATGGCCCCCAGAAAGGGCCCCCCTGTCCCCATACACACCTCACCCAGACCCTCACACCACTGGGTTAANGGTGGCCTCAATTTAACCCCGTACTACCAACGGTTAATCAGCGATCCAGGGAATAATCTGTGGTTTCACCAGGAGGAGGTGATCCTGAGCAGGTCCAGGTTCTGCTCCTGTGGGCGGGTCCTTCAGAACCAAAGTGTTCCTCTGTTCTCCCCGCAGTCGGACACGGAGTTCTGGGACAAGATGCAGGCGGAGTGGGAAGAACTGGCCCGGAGGAACTGGCTGGAGGAGTCGGACAGTCAGCAGAAGCCCATCCCGCCGTCCGTTTCTCCTGTGGAGAAGGTAACGCCGATGATGTCACCACATCAGAACCACTTCCCAGCATGCTCTCTGGTTCCTGCTGACAGATTATCTCTGAGTTAATCTGCAGCTTTAATCCTGAGGTCTGACATGGTCCCGCAGCCCTAATCCTCCATCAGGTGTTACATCACCACGGCAACGGAGGTGAGCTGCACTGATGTGCAGCATCTGCTCACACGTGTGGCCGCCTTTGTTCTTTTTCTGCAGACCACAAACTTCCTGCTGGTTTTTCAGAATAAAAGCTCAGAAAACAAAGGTTTTATTTCTGAGCAGCAGGTTGGGTGGAAGCCTCCTCCTGGGGGTTCTGGTTCGGTTCTAGAGGTGTGTCTGATCTCTGGGATGTTCTGCAGGGTTACTACTTCAGCACCACCAATCCATTCAGAGACCAACCCAACGCATTCATCGAGGGTCAGGAGAAAGCTCGCCAAGGAGACCTGAACGCCGCCGTCCTGCTGCTGGAGGCCGCCATCCTGCAGGACCCCAACGATGCCGAGGTGAGCCGTGGTTCCGGTAGTTGTTCAGCCTGCTGACCCGGTTCAGGTGGGTGTTTGGTGTGACGGTGGACTCTGTGGTCTTTCAGGCGTGGCAGATGCTGGGGACGACCCAGGCTGAGAACGAGAACGAGCAGGCCGCCATCGCGTCCCTGCAGAGGTCAGACGCCTCCATCAGCCTCCAGGTGTGAGCGGCGCTAATGAAGGTAGCTAACTGTTCCCCTGCTGCAGGTGCCTGGAGCTGCGGCCCAACAACCTGCAGGCCCTCATGGCGCTGGCCGTCAGCTTCACCAACAGCGGCCTGCTGAGGGAGGCCTGTGACGCTCTGCGCCGCTGGATCCGCCACAACCATCGATACAGGCACCTGGTCCAGGACAGCAGGGGCCCCACCTCACCAGCCAGGGGCCAGGCCTCACCGGGCAGGGGCCCCGGCTGCTCCACACCTGCAAGGTAACCACACACCTGGACAGGAGGTCAACCGTAGACCAGGGCAGGAGAAAAAGTGAAAAGAGTTTGTATACGGGGCCCTGAAGATGGATGCAGGTGAGGGGCCGCGTCTGGGAACCCAGAAGGGACACAGTTTGAATCCCCTTCTCAGACAGCTGGGGCCCAAGAGCAGGACAGGGGCCGGATCTTCTCCTTCAGAGCTGATAGAAGAGGCAGGTCAGGATGTAATGGCCCCCAGAGAAGGGCCCCCCTGTCCCCATACACACCTCACCCAGACCCTCACACCACTGGGTTAACCTAGGAGCACTTTGATCAGCGTCACATGTTCACACTGAGGCCAAACAGCAAAGGGAAACTGGTTATAAACCCAGGATCACAGCAAATTACTTTATTTATTAAAGGAATCATTTAAGATTACAGCAGCAAGTTCCATGAGTTCACTTTTTATTAACTGAGTTCACTTAAAATCTGTGTTTCACTGCGAGTACCAACCAATAGGGCACCGATACCATTTTAAGAGCCCAAAGTTCTTCCACTATTGTCCCCCATTCCAGGTAGGCAATAAAAAGTTCTACTGGATTCACTTTGTTTTAGTCTGTTTCCTGCTTCTCAAAGGAAGGCAGCAGTTTGACATGAAGCCATGATGGAGATTATTTTACATCCCAGAAGTCTGCAGTTCTTCATATATACACACATCCATTTCAAACTGATGGTGTCGATATGGACCAATAGTGCACAGCCAGGTATCAGGCATCGGTGCAACATCACTTAGATAGAAAAAACCAAACTTCCTGAGGTCCTGGTCCATCTTCACGGGGGATGGGGGGGGGGCACATTTGCGTTAACTGTGACACACGCAGACGACCTGGTCTCTGCGTATAAACCAGCCTTAAGAGTTCAGCTGTGGACAGGATCAGATTATTAGTGTTTCTACTATAAATTATACAATATTTTATGTATTTTACAATTAATATCCATAAATAAAAATGTATTAAAGGAGAAGTCTGTTCAGCGAGGAATAATCGATGGATCACCTAAAACTAATACGTTTGCTGTGATTTAATGAATTTAGCCTAAATCAGTATAAAAAAAATAATAATTTTCGTTACGATCACTGCACTGCAAAAAAAATGTAAATCTAAATAAGTTTTTTTCTTAAAATAAGAGCATTTTATCCTGAATTGAGGAGGAAATTGAGCCACTTTAGAACCAGACAAATTACGTTTAATATAAGAAAGAACATTAGTATTGTCTTATTTCAAGTGAATATTCTAATTATCTTATTTTAAGAGTAAAAAATGTTATTCCATTGGCAAATCATCTTATTTACACAATCAAATTAAGGGTAAATTAACTTATTTCTAGATTGTTTTTGCAGTGTGAGTCTGGGAGCGGCCATTTTTGTCCAAATATAGTAGCCCCTCCCTCCTGCCATCTTCCAGCAGTGACGTCACAGGACGGTAAGCCTAGCGCCATTCTCCCCGCTTTCCAAGCTAAATCAATGGGAACTACTAGACACATCTGCAATCAACAACAATTATTGAAGATTTCCAGAGGA
>NW_015151416.1:120444-121470 GCF_000732505.1 Cyprinodon variegatus
AAATATTCCACTTCAGTAGCTCCCTAGATGCTGTTTATTTATTGTTCATTAAAATAAATCTCTGGATGCTTTAAATGCAGCACAAATATCCACCAGCTGTCAGATCTGCTTTATCTCCTCTCATCTCGGTGCTGCAGCCGCCATATCTGAGAACCTGCTGACTCTGGTTACATTTTTGCTTCATCATGTAATTAAACTGAGCAAAAATAAGGCAGCAATCACACCATGATCAGGTGTGCCTTAAACTGTGAGCATGTATGACAGCTGGGCTGTTAGAAACTGAACTGATTTTCTCCAGGGGGCGCTATAACTATAGATGTATACCATAAACCAATCAATCATATACTAAGTTATCACACCAGTATATTTATATGAATACCTACAACAGAAAACATAATAAAAACAAAACATAGTTTAATGTCCAGGTTTACTTTCTGTCCATAAATCTTTCCCTTCTGAGGCTGTGAAGGTAAATCTGTGTTTTCCATGGTCCAATGTTGAGTCACAAACCTAAAAAAAAAAAAAACAAGATAAAAAAGGAAAAACCAACAAGCAACCTTAAAATTTTTTAATGTATAAAAACTATTAATTGTCTGAGAATGTGTTTATTTAAGAGCAAATATGCAAATGAACAACCATCTACAAAAAGTAGACTAGATTCTATTATTTTCCATGTGAATCCCAGATTGTTCATTCTTCTTTGCCTTTTCTACAAAGTGCTTTAAATCAATTCTAGCTGTCTTTATCTATGCTGGATCAGATGCTGATATTTGAGAAAGGAGGCAGGAAAAGCAGGATAAAGCCTTAGCCTCGCTGCATGCAGTTAGCCTTGCTGCGTGCAGTTAGCCTCACTGCGTGCAGTTAGCCTCGCTGCGTGCAGTTAGCCTCGCTGCGTGCAGTTAGCCTCACTGCATGCAGTTAGCCTCGCTGCATGCAATTAGCCTCGCTGCGTGCAGTTAGCCTCACTGCGTGCAGTTAGCCTCGCTGCGTGCAGTTAGCCTCGCTGCGTGCAGTTAGCCTCGCTGC
>NW_015151416.1:122480-144237 GCF_000732505.1 Cyprinodon variegatus
TAGCCTCGCTGCATGCAGTTAGCCTTCGCTGCGTGCAGTTAGCCTCGCTGCATGCAGTTAGCCTTCGCTGCGTGCAGTTAGCCTCGCTGCGTGCAGTTAGCCTTCGCTGCGTGCAGTTAGCCTTGCTGCGTGCAGTTAGCCTTGCTACGTGCAGTTAGCCTCGCTGCGTGCAGTTAGCCTCGCTGCGTGCAGTTAGCCTTGCTGCGTGCAGTTAGCCTCGCTGCGTGCCGTTGGCCTAGCCTTGGAGCTACACCAGGTGCTGGAAACAAGCAAAGTGAACCGTCTCCCTCTGTCTTTGGACTGATGATTAACATTGATGTTCAGAGATGATCAGAGATCAGGTCCAAACGGTTTCACCTCCAGCTTCTCTCGGTACGTTTGCTTCCCTCTGCGACTCGACGTGTCAATCAACCGCACGACAACTGTGGCGACAGTTCTTCCACCTCAGGGCGTAGCTTTGGTGCACACAGAGCTGTCCTATCCTTCTGTATTGCAGAGGAGCCGCTGCACATGGACAACTTTTAATGTGAATATTATGGATGTTTTAGATCTATTATGGATATAGGTCTATAAATGACCAAGTCATCTGGGTCAAGACACGGTTTCTTAAGCAGAGGTTTAACTCCAGCAGGTTCTGTTTGCTTTGTTCTGAATCTGGAATCTGTGTTTCAGTGTGGAGCTGCAGGACGTCCTGCTGCTGTTCCAGGAGGCGGCTCTGCTGAACGTGGACGGCGTGGACCCGGACCTGCAGACCGGACTGGGCGTCCTCTACAACCTGAGCTCCGAGTTTGACAAGGCGGTGGAGGCCTTCAGCGCGGCACTGTCTGTCAGACCTCAGGTAGCCCCGCCCCTGCTGGTTCTGGTTCTGGTTCTGTTTGCTCTGAGTCTGATTGTCCCGGTTGTCTTGTCCAGGATTACCTGCTGTGGAACCGGCTGGGAGCGACGCTGGCCAACGGGAACCGCAGCCAGGAGGCGGTGGAGGCCTACAGCCGAGCCCTGGAGCTGCAGCCCGGCTTCATCCGCTCCAGGTACAACCTGGGCATCAGCTGCATCAACCTGGGAGCTCACAGGTACCTGCGCCGCCCGCTCCCCCCGTCTGCTGGGGACCGGCTCCTGTCTGACCCAGTTCTGGTTCTGGTTCTGCAGGGAGGCCGTCAGTAACTTCCTCACGGCTCTGAACCAGCAGAGGCGGAGTCAGAGCTGCAGCCAGCAGCAGATGTCGGCCAACATCTGGGCCGCCCTGCGCATCGCCATCTCCATGATGGACCGCCCCGAGCTGTTCCAGGCCGCCAACATGGGGGATCTGGACCTGCTGATGGCAGCCTTCCAGGTGGGGGACCTGTGATGGGCCCCCAGGGGCCCACAGACACCAGGACGGCTGCAGCTTCTCAGCACAATCCTTTATTTAACCCGGAGCTGCTCCGTCCTGCGCCGGAGCTTCAGCCGCAGCGCCGCCGGCCCTGGATCCAGGAGCGCAGAAGAACCCGACCCGCTGATCGACTGTCAGCTGGACCCAAATGTTCATCAGAACCTCCATTGTTCCTTCAAGTGACCCGGACCTCCGGTCAGTTAAAGGTTCTACTTCCCAGAGCTCCTGAAATGATGGGGGGGGGGGGGGGGTTCTAGACAGGGGCCCCTGTAGAACAGGTTCTGGCCCCTGAGCTGCAAACTTAAATCGATTTGTTACGATATGAAAGGATGGAAACAAGTCGTCCTTTTGACTCATTGAGACTGAGACTGAGAAAGAATCACAGTTTTCTGGATCAGGGGTCCCCAAAGCGGGGGGGCCGGGAACCTGGGGGGGTCTTCAGACACCTAGTGAGGGGTCACCAGCTGATTTTCACAATCACTGTGATCCCTGACAAATACAGGGAGCCTAAATCCATCAATCAATAAATAGATTTCATTTATTTAGCCATCTCTAATACAAGATTCAAATATGAAATTTTAAAAATGCACAATTAAATATTTAAATGGTACTTTAAATAATTGAATACCGTAAATCCTCTAATATAGGCCAGAGCCTTTATTTCACTCAGGTGCATCTTGGTCCAGGCCTTTATATGAAAGAGGGCAGAAATAGAGGCAGGCCTCTATTTCTATTTGATCAAACAGACCAACAGTGGAATGAATAAAAACAGATACTGTGTCTCTATGAACCTATAAAATACCAGATTCATTTATTGAAAAACTACAGTTACCATAATGGTATGCAGAACATTATTAACAAATACCGGTCATTCAGACATCTTCCAGCAGCTGCTATATTTCTGCATGCCAATAAGAAAGAAAAAAGACACAGAATGGAATCTCGGCCAAACCGACTTGCAAAACAAAGTAAAAAAAGAACGAGATAAAAAGTTACCGGAAACTGGAGATTCAGAACAACGAAGGCCAACGAAATTCTGTCATTTTAACGCTGATCACCTGAAAGCAAACTAATTTAAAACATTTTCCATAGTGATAATTATTCATAACAAAAACTCAAATTGTCGTGTTTAGTTTGAAGTAAAAAAAAAATAAATCCTCCAGTTCCGTTTAATGCTCCTCCTCCTCCTCCTCCTCTTTGTCTCTCCCTCTAATCTCCCCATCAGTCGCTCCAGTCTCTGCACCAAGTTCATTGTTGTACGGTTCTTCTTGGTCCTCCTCATGTTCTGCTGCGGTTCTGTTGTCTTCCTCATGCAGACGGCCAGCAGTCGGCCTGTCGTTCATCGCCTGGCTGTCCTCTGAAGCACAGTATGAGGTCGTCCTCCCTCCTGTCTGCTTTCACAGACAGCCCACACTCTTTGAGGGACTCGATGATCAGGTCCTTGTCCAACTTGTCCCAAGCAGAGAGAACTCAGTCCAGAAGCAGACGGCAGGATGGTGCTTTTAGGTTCCTCCACTTGTATATTGCTAGTCTATGTCCCCAGCAGACCACCCATCATAGGAAGGATGTAGGCTGACTTTGAATGGCTGCTTCCACGTGACATCGGGGGCTTGCACAGACGTAGTGCAGCCTCCTGGGATCACTGCGATTACGATATTGTAGTTCTTCAATCCTGTTTGTTAGAGGCGCTGATGTCACAGAGGTAGGAATCCACCAGCAGGCGTGGGCGAGAGCTGAATCTGCCTTCCACTGAGCTGAGCCATGCTGTGGTCAGGTCGTCATTCATCCAGACGTTGGCAGATGTGGCGATGGATGCTCCTGAGATCTTCTGCATTGCCTTCTCTTCACGGATGGCCCCCCAGAAGATGACAAAGGCCTGAGTTTAGTGCCTTTAGCCTTGGCAGCAAGGACAACAGTGAGCTGGCTTTTCTCTGGCCCGTTGTTTTCAGTGCATCGCTCTTCGTCCCTCTTACATCAATGGTAGTGGAAGACACCATATCGAACCATTCGGCAGTCTCATCCATTGATATTATGTCCTTCTCTAAAATCCTTTTCGAGACGACAGTCTTGCTGGCGTAGTCGACAAATGAGACATGTTTCTCTCTCTGGGTGCTTCTGAGCCATTGTGGGGCGGCGTCGCTATGCTAGGTCATTTCAGTTTAGAAACTTTTGCGACTAACCCCTGCTAGCTAGAAATCGTGTCACTGTAGGGTAGATTTCCAGAGCCTTGTTTGGGATCACTGCTCTCGACACTCGATAATGTTTGTCCCTCATTGAATGGATCCACTCAGAGTTTTGTGTCCAGCTCCTCGCTAACCTTTTTCCTGCCTCCTCCTGGCAGTCTTGCTCTATTCTTGTTTGCTGCAACTAGATCCATTTCCTGCTTTTTCCAGTATCTTATTGTTTTCGGGTGAATGTTAAAAAGTTTAGCAGCTTGCTACCCAGAGTGCTCTGCAGCATATTTCAGCACGTTCTCTATGAACTTGATGTCAAATTTTCGTCTCTTTTCTGCCATGGTAAACTGAAACTGAAGTCTACCGTTTGAGTACAGAGCAGGTTGATGACCAAGCTACTGTAGCTGAGTTACCTGGTTACCACCAGACCACCTTCCCATGCTAATGGCTTGGATCGGTTAGCAAACACTGCCCCCCTGTGGTACTTGTCTGTTACTATCACAGGTTGCTGTGGACTGCCCAGGAACATCGTTGGTTCTAATTAAAGTCCGGCCGTTATTTACCTCCACCGACAGCAAGACAGACCATTGTTAGCCGCTAATGGAACACAGGCCAATATTAGAGGATTTACGGTAATTGAATATATACTTTAATAAAGTCTATTTAAAATGAATATACTTTTATTTCTATGGGGGAATGAATATAGAGTGAAGTTATTTTATATATTTTAGAGACTCTCCAGTGTTTTTTGGGGCCCTTGTTCCTCATCAAACATTTGCAGCCTTAGTTTTGTGGCTCTCTCATTATCCTAAATGATGCACCACACTATGTGTGTTTTTTTTTGTTTTGTTGGGCCCCACCATGGCCCCCTGGTAGATTCAGCTAGAACTACCCCTGCCCATGGGGGGAGGGGGACTTTTATTTATTTATTTTTTTCAGCAGCCAGACTTCTTCTAATAACCTCATTTATAGAGGATAAATAAATAGCATGAACATATAATCAAGAAGGAAACATTTTCATTTAATCTAGTTCAGAACAATTAAAGTTTACAGACTTTAAAATGTCTCATTAATAAACATTTGGAAAAGTTACCAAACTCTATATCAGTAGAAAGTGCAGACCAGAGGAGTCCAGTGTGTCTGAAATACTGCAGGACGTTGGAAATGCGGTGGATTGGTGATGATGTCATCAGGTTCAGGTTTTCGCTGTTAGAGCGTTGATCATTGCAGGGCGGTTCTGGCAGCAGGTCCACTGACCCGCTCAGCTCCTCTACTCTCCTCCACCAGCTGCACCAACAGCAGCTCATCGCTCCAGTCCGGTTTTTCTCCATATTTGGTCGTTCCTCCAAGTCAAACCACTTTATACCAGCAGCCAATCAGGGTGAAGCTCCAACAGGTGAGGCCGAACGAGAAAATGAAACAATAAGCCAATCAGAACCATGATCAGGATGCTTGTTCTGATATAACGCATTTTCATGTCAGAGGACGAAGCGCTTTACTCTACATTCACTCACTGATGGTGGTGAGCTACGCTGTAGCCACAGCTGCCCTGGGGCTCGCTGACAGAAGCCAGGCTGCCGTACACTGGCCCCACCGGCCCCTCTGCACCGGGCCCCCTCTGCACCGGGCCCTCTGCACCGGCCCTCTGACCACCATCAGTAGGCAGTGCAGGTAAAGTGTCACAACCACACTGAAAGCAGGATCCGGGGCTCGAACCGACAACCCTTTACCACATAATGTTTAACATTTCGATAATGCAGGAGAAATATAAATGTTTAGTTTTCATCATCATCACAAACAGTTAATCAGGACTAGTTTCTGTAATCCACAGTTTTTCTTCAATCAACCAATCAGGTTTTTGAAGACCTAGTTGCCCATGGCAACGGGGCCCAGTTCCCCCCCCTGACTGAGGTTAATGATAATAACTGAACTTCACTGATCTCACACTGACTGGAGAGATTAACTCTGCATTTAACCCCTCCCCCTGGGGAGCAGTGTGCTGCCATTGTGCGGCGCCCGGGGAGCAGTGTGGGGTTAAGGTCTTGCTCAGGGACCCAGAGTGGAGGCTTTGGGGATTGAACCGGATTCTTGCAACCTTCTCAGAGCAGAAGCACATTGCTCTAACCAGTAGGCCCTCACTACCCCCCAGTTCACGCCTCCTCCTCTTCCTCAGCAGCAGAGGATCAAACCAACAGGAAGGTTCAGGCTAAGCCGGCAGCTCTGAGGCTGTCTGGGTTCCTGGGTCCAGGTTCTGATCGCGGTTCTGAAGACACTCTGGAAGTCATTTAAAGGTTCCCGCACCTCTGCCTTATTTAAACCTGGGTCAGTAAACTGGTACCAGAACCCTCAAAATGAGCAGAACTAGGTTTGGTACTGGGTCCGGTCCCCAGAACTTTAAATCAGAGTTCCACCTGCAGGAGGTTCCTGGTTCCTCTGCCTCTAGAACCTTCTGTTGGTTTAATCCAGAGGGGAAGAGCGGCCCCCAAGGTCAGGCCGGAGGTGACGGTTAGCAACGAGACATTTAGCAGGTTCTGTAGCTAAGGAGACTGGAGTCCTCTGATATTTACCTGAACATCTATGCTACACACATCTATATCTGCATATATTTAATGGAGATAGATCAGTATCACATAGAGTGATGCCAACATATTCAGACTTTAGATAGTAGACCATCAGAGCAGGTTCGGTTCTGTCAGTTCTCTTGTTCCAGATGTTCTGGTTTTTTGAGATTATTGGAGTTTTGCCGTCCTGCTGATCGGTTCTGTTAGTTATTGGACTGAACCAGGAACTAAAGCATTTAAAGTTCATAGACCGGACTGGAATTGTTCTCCAGAACCAACCTTATTGTTCCAGTTTGTTCCAAAAACAAGGAATTATAGGTGTTGGAGTTCTGGTGTCGGTTCTGGTTCTGGAGGCAAACCTGGGCTCCAGGTTCCTGTGTTCCACCTGCCTGAAGGTAGAACTTTGACCCGGTCAAGTCCAGTTGGTGCTGAGCATCTGGAGGAACCGGGTCTGATGTGTGGAAGCAAAGCTAGAACATAAACCATCCAAATAATCAAGTTTTCCTTCAACAATGATTCCCGTTGTTTGCTATGCAGACGATTCGCTGATTTATCTTCGTTTTCATCGCTGGTTCCCCAAAACTCTGCTACCTTGAAATAAAGACCGTTCCTCTTTAGATGAACCCACTGATTTCTTTCTGTTCCTCCGTCAGAAATGGTTTGGATCCTTCCTCCCAATCAGAGAAACCAGGAAATAGAACCGAGTGGACCAGAATAAAACATCAGCATAGAAACACTTTACTGCCTGCTGAATCCACCGGAGGAGTTCTCAACATCTGTTTGATCTGATTGTTGAAACATCTGCCCAGCAGCCTCTAAGGTGACGTCCCCACTGCAGGTCTTCATGCTCAATTCCCTTTTTTTTTTTATTCCATTTTTTTGCGTTGCCGTTCATATTTCCAAATATGTGCGACCTGTATGTGATCTCCTGTGTGAACTGCATTCAGACAACGCATCTGGCCTGCATGCACAGTAGAGGACGCAATGATGTCACTAGCAAGCATGCTCTGTGTTTAGGAAGTAAATATGGATGGTAGCGCTGGAGAACATCTCAACCTTAGCCCGTGCAGTAAGCAATCATTTCAAGATGGTTGAAACTAAATACTGATCTCTGCATCATCGTCTGCCATGGTTGTTTTTCTTGCTGCTTCTGCATAGCAAGAAAAGTGACCTTTGTCGGGTATTAATGGTGTTCAGGTCGGATGGATGCGACCTGGCCGTTCAGACGCAGGTCGCATTTGAAAAGATCAGATTCGTACGGATTCCGGACCGCAGAGCCAAGTGTTCTGGGTCGTATTGGACAAAATCGGATCTGTGTTGTTCAGACTGCCATGAAAATATCAGATCCAGGCCGCATGGGTCACTTCAGGCTGCTGGGTAGCCTAGTTTCGGTTCTGTCTTTGGGCTGTTTGTGCTCCAGGAATCAAACCGACCACCTGATTTAAACCAGTCTAGGAGCGCTGGGAATGTTCTAAGGAAGATCTTTGGACCAGCACAGAGGAACAGACAGTGGATCTGGCGCCTCCAGCGATGGTCGGATGTTCTGATGAGGCCCGTTTGTCACATTAACAGAACTTTTTAACTATAGTTTTGTCTTTGTATCAACATGTTCTCCTGATCTGATTCAATATTTTAATCTAAAACTATTATAACAATGATAATAAAGGCTTTAAAACATCCGCCTGAATGACATCATGAATATTCTTTGATTTTTATAATTTTAGTTTACTGTTGCCGACAATTAGAAACCAAAGAAAATCTGCAGTTAGAGTGAGCGTCAGTAAAGAGGAACGACCGGAGAACAGATTCAGGAAGAACGAGCAGAGTAATGGCGGCCATCTTATCTCCCCTTCCTGCTGGAGGACGCAGCAGCAGAATGATGAGCAACGGGACCGATAACAAGAGGAGATCCGCAAACCATCCAGCAGAAGAACCCAAAGACTGAAGAACAGAACCAAACCTGGGACAGGAAGAACCTCAGTCTGCCCCCTGCTGGTCAACAGGAACGAGTCTAAAGGGTCCATCATGTGGTTTGAGGTGAGGAGCTCATGGTTCTACTGCTCCATGGTTCTGCTCCAGGCAGAACCGGACCATTGAACGGACCGCTCTGAGGTCTGTGCTGTGTGGATAGAGGTCCAATCCCTGATGGTTGGTTCTGGTTAGATGGACTGAAACTAAGCAGAAAGGAGGACCAGATAACCTTTGGTCCAGACCGATCCGTAGGACTGGGAAGGAAACCAGAACCGGATCAGGAGGACTGTGTGAGTTCTACCAGAGAGAACCAGAGACATCCAAAATGATACAAAACCTAAAGCATCTGCTCTTCTACTCAGAACCATCAGTTAAACAGATGATTGATCAAGCAGAAGTCCTCAAGGTCCTCTGTTGTCACGGCAACTAGGTGTAGAGCCCGGAACTCCTCAGCAGGTGAAGCTGGTTCTGAAGCACCATCAGATTAACCTCTGGTTCTGAGAGATGGGTCCAAACCGCTGGTTGGGATCCTGCTGTGAAGAAGGCGACCCGGCTGGTTCTGCTCCCTCAGTCCACCTGCAGGTACCGAGCAGAGAAGGCCTCCAGCTGGGCCTCCAGCTCCGTGGCTCGGTTCCTGTAAATACAGAACCGTTTACTGAACCAACGTCCAGCTGAAGTTCTGATGGCAGACCAGAACCTCTCTGCAGAACAGAACATGGTCACTGGATCTTCAGAAGCTTTTATTTTGAAGGATGCTGACAGGAAGCTGTGATTCAGGATGTCTGATCCCAGATCAGTGTTTAACTAAACTGGTTGGTAATGAACCTGAACTAGTTATAGTTACTAGTTACTTCTTCCAGTACCTCAGTCACTGAACAACCAAAGTAACTATTTACTAGGCAAAGTAACTAAGTAGTTACTACTATTATCTAAATTACTGAGGAATTCTGATGATATTTTAACTCTTAATCCAAATATAATGTGTTAATTAGCAAGTATGAAATGTTTAATAGAAATGAATAAAATCAGTAATTATCTGAAAACATTGAACACTTCTCCACACCACTTTAATTGTTGTTAGGAAAACGCTTAATTAATCTATTTTAACATTCAGTTAATATAACATAATGAATGTTAAACTAGGAGCCCCGCAGCGTGAAACTGATCTGAATCAAGCTTCCGTAACGCAGCTCTTTATATTGTTGGTAACATTACAACGTAAAGGAGAGGAGGAATTAGATTCCTGGTTTACAGAATAGAACCCAACTTTATTGTCATTATACTGTGACAACAAGAACAGATCAACAAAATGAACTGTCTGCATTTAACCCCTCCCCTCAGGGAGCAGGGGGCTGCCATTGTGCAGCTGTTGTTGCTCAACAGCGCCCCCTAGAAATAAAGCCATGTTTAGTCCAATAGTTATAAAAATTTGTACACATTTGTATCTAAACAGCACCTACCAAAAATTCTCTTTTAACCATGGTCTAAACCCACAGGGATCGGCCATTTTGAATTCCATTAGGTAAAGTGATGTTACTATGAAAGATGTTATGTGACGTTCTTCGGTAATGATGGAGTCTGAGGAGCACCAATCACAGCATCACACACTGATTTACGCCGCAACTATGAATATGTAGCTGTTGGAATATTGTTTTTGAATATCCAGGAAAGAAGACCTATTGCACATCATCAGTATGATGATCCTGGTTAGTGATGAGAGCGCAGCAATGATGAAGTAATAATTTGAATTGCCAGCTCCTTGAATTAGAATTAACATCTGAAAGCATTCATGTCGGTCTTCTCAACCTTTGATTATTTTGGGAACTAGTTTAGGATCAGGTTTGATTCAACTCCAACCATAACCCTTAAAAAATTATTAAGGTTTTATTATTAATGTCAGGGACTTTATTTACCTGATGTGGGATTTTTGTTGGACCTTAAATACTGAAAGATTTAACATAAAGTTTAAAGCTTGTAGTTTCTTTTTGGTAAATCCAAACTTATACATAAATCTAATTAAAAGTAGACGTATGGAGGTCTAACAGCTGAACTCCAGTCTGCTATTAGAGATCTGAAGATGTAAGTTCTTCCCATAAAGGTGTTTCAAATACCGAGGAATAGTTAAACCCTCGTAGAACAACAGTCATTGTGTTTCCTCATGTTCCTCCTCCTACACAGTCTAATAAACACCCCCCGCCTGAGACGTCAGACAGCATAAACCAAGCACCCCTCACCTAAAGGCCTTGGACTTCCTCTGGGTCTTCTCTAGTTTCTGGATCCTGGAGGTCAGCTGACGGATGCTTCCTTCCAACTCAGCTTCGCTCAGGTCCACCCTCTGCGTCAGACGGTTGAAGGTGGCTGTCAGCTCCCTCAAACACAAACAAACACGATTAAAAACTTTAGCAGTTGTTCACCCAGGTGTTCAGTCGGTGGGGGCCAGGCTTACTTGTACACCTGTTGGCTGCAAGAGGAGCTGGTGACGGAGACGACCGCTCTGAGGCGCAGAGCCGCATACTCCGTGAACTGCTTCTTCAGAGCACGCTCCTTAGTAGCATCAGTCCAGGTGAGTCTCTCATACAGGTAGAGGAGTCCATACAGGGAGATGGACAGGGCAATGACACGCCAGCCCACAGAGCGCCACACCTGCAGAAACAGAACTCCTTAGACACACCTAGAAACACCTGAGACACACTTGGGTAAAACCTGGAAAGCACCTCAGACCAGTGGTCTCCAACCCTGGTCTAAGATCTACTGCCCTTCAACACAGCTGAATCAAATGACTGATTACCTTTGGTAAAGGCTTGGTAAAAAGCTATTCATTTGATTCAGCTGTGTTGGAGCAGGGATGCATCCTGCAGGACAGTAGATCTGGAGGACCAGGGTTGGGGACCACTGCCTTGGACAAAACAAGAAAACACAAGCTAACCATCTCTGACACTCTTGAAAACCACCTACCAAACCCTTAGAAATCAACTGGGACAAACCTTTGAAACACCAGGAAAAAACATCAGACACACTAAGGCAACACCTTAAAAATACCCAGAAATCATCTGGGACATACTGGGGCAGGGATGGGCAATTCCAGTTCTTGTGTCTTTGGTCAACACACCTGAATCAAAGAATAAGATGATTGAGAGGAATGTGAAGGAACATACTGCATACTGAGGAGGTAACCCAGCCATTTGATCCAGGTGTGTTTGAACAAAGGTGAATCTAAAGGTTGAAGGATACCGGCCCCCAGGAACTGAAATTACCAACCACCGTACTAGGAGACACCTGGGACAAAACTCTGATTACACCTAGGGCACATCTGAGAAACATCTAGAAAACACCTAAGAAAAGCTCCCAGAAAAACACTGAAAAAAAAAAACTGAGACAGCCTCACTTGCACCTAAAGCCAGGAATACACTCTAATATTTTTTATGCCCTTTTCGGGCTGATTCTCCAGTCGTGCAATAATTTTTCAATTGTGCCGACTTTTAGCCTGATCGTGCGTCGTGTCGTGAACAGGGGGTAGCTAGAGGCTTTTAAACCCTGCAGGTTCGTTGTACAGTGTGAGCTGTAGCTGCGTGAAACAATTAAGAAAATCGTACAGAGTATGCCCCGCTTAACAAACCACCAAGAACCAGAAGGACCAACTTCTTCTGGATTGTTCTATATCTTCTAATAATCAACAGCAGCTGCCGTCCAGGAAGTTTATCTTCTGGGTTTTGAACTTACCACACCTCCAATCACCAGAACCACCATGGACGCCCTGGAGGTGACAGAGACTAAGCCCGTTGCTACGGAAACAAGCACTTCATCCTTGAACGCTGGTCCTTCCTGCGGACAGAGTAGCATCCTTTGAGCCGGTTGCTTCATCAGAAAGTCTTTAACACCTGAAAGTGAGCTTACCTTCAGGCCACGCTCGCCGCCACTCAATGCCCGCTTAGCATTGGTGGCTCCAATGAAGCGTGTGACGAGGGCGGTCCAACCCAAAGAAAACTGGAAGTCAATGTTCTCCCTGAAGTCGGCACAGAGGGCGGCCAGAGTGAGGTCATAGGTCATCTCGAAAGAGGAGGATGGAGTAGAGAGCTGCTGCTGGACAGAAAGAGACACCAGGGGACGGACGCTGTCTGAGGACAGACATCAGATAGTCACAGGGACAGCCTCCCTGGGGATGGGTGATGCAGAAAGAGGAGGGGTCGGTACCAATCATGTGTTTCTGCGCTTCTCGGATATCTCTGAAGATGCTGAGAGAACAGCGATGAGCCAAACAGCCAACGAGCCTCTCCTCCACGTGCTGCACCAGCTTCTGCAGGAACACCAGAATCACAAGTCCAACAGGTACTGAGGTTCTGTTTAGACGAGTTCTCCACTGTTAGAACAGTTTTCCAACAATGTGACGGCTATAGTAAGTTAATCAGCCCTAACTGGGAGAAGAGCCGATCCATAGTTTGCAAAGTTTGGTTTATCTACCAGGTGACATGTCCTCCTTATCAGAACAGAACCAGCTCAGTTAGAAGGTGACTGGCTTGGGTCCCTGAACGCCCCCTTTAATCAGCCAGCCCAGCAGGAGGCGTTCAGGGACCAAAGCCTGTTCTTCATTGAACCACCTGGATGGTTATTGTCAGACGGGTTCTGGACCGGTCCAGGAACCCAGAACTGAACCACATTCCCTGCCTGGGAGCTCTGTACTCACAGCTTTGTAGAGTTGCAGAGTTTCTGGTGTCGGGCTGAAGTCGGCTCTGAACTCCTCAACAAGAACAGGAAGTGACTGGATCTGATCCAACAGCGCCATGGCAACCTGAGCACAGAGACACCTAACAGAGGTTACCATGGAAACACTTAAGCAGTTCTTGTCTTTCTTTGATGGACTGTAACCAGTCCGTTAGTGCTCTCTCTTTGGTGGAAGCAAGTCTCTGCCTTGGACCCGAACCAGAATCAGAAGCTTTACGCTGAGAAGCAATAAAGATGTAGAGCTGTCTGGTTCTGCTAAGTCCTGGACCTGCCCACTGATGCCTCAGGAGGATGTTTGTACCTTGGCAGCAACTTCATCTGTCAGTGTTCTGATTCGGTCCTTCACATTGTCACTCAGACGGCTCATCTGTCCTCTGACAAAGTCCAGCCGATCCCGCTGCTCCTCTCGCTCCTCCAGGCAGCAGATCCTGTCAGAGGTCAGAGGTCAGAGAGACGTACTCGGAGCACGTTCATTAAATAAATGGCAGCGCTAACTTCCTGTCAGCTGAGGCGATGTTGATGGCGTCCATCACTGCTTTGATGGCCTCTGTGATCTGCCATGCCCTCACTGTGTGCTGTTCGAACTTGGTTCGAACCGCAGAATGAGAGATGAACTCCTGCAGACAAAAGTCCAGTTCACCATGTCAGAACCAGAGCTTAACTGGGTCACAACAAGCAGTGACTAACTGGAACATCAAACTGGGAATGTGTTTCTGGGTTTACCAACCTCAAAAGTTCTCTCAAACAGGTGGAACTCTCTCAGCCGGTCATGGAAACCTTCTGCCATAGCGCCACCTGCAGGAAGTTCAGGTTCAGGACATTGAATCCCAGGTTTNTGGAACTCTCTCAGCCGGTCATGGAAACCTTCTGCCATAGCGCCACCTGCAGGAAGTTCAGGTTCAGGACATTGAATCCCAGGTTTCCTTTTAAGTAATCAGTTTCCTGAGAGCCGTCTCTACAAAGGAGTATTAGAGCCAGGCTGGAGATTTTCTTTTTTCATTTTGAGAATAAACGTAAATAAACCTTACAAGAATAAAATCTTAATATTATGAAAATTAAGTCATCAAACCACGTGTTTCAGAAAGAAAGCTTGGAGCTCCGCCCAGCAGATGACGGCCGACCAATCAGCAACCAGAGTCCACTTTGATATCCTGCCCAGTTTGATGCTGCTGCTAAAAGATTTCCTGATTAGTCAAACCGATGCTAAAGCATAACTTCACATGATGCTCCACATTCCTCATTTTATGGAAGAAACTGCTTCTCGTAAGAGTTGTCATAAAACACAACTTAATTCTCGTAATTTTACATCTTTATTCCCATAATTTTACGACTTATTCTCGTAATATAAAAACTTTATTCTCGTAATGTTATGACTTTATTGTCCTAATGTTACAACTATTCTCGTAACTTAACAACTTAATTCTCGTAATGTTACGAATTTATTCTCAGAATTTTTTACTTTATTCTCATAATTTCACGACTTTATTCTGGTAATGTTACGACCATTCTCGTAATACAACAAATTTTTTCTCATAATGTTACAACTTTATTCTCATAATTTCACAAGTTAATTTTATGACTTTATTTGCATAATGTTACGACTTTATTCTCAAAATATTCACGTTGTGACTTTAATCTCGTAATTTTTCGACTTTATTGTCGTAATGGTACAACTTTTTTCTCATGAAATAAGGACTTTATTCTCATGATGTTAAGACTTTATTCTCGTAATTTTATAACTTTATTATCACAATGTTACGACTTTTCTCAAAATAGGAAAAAAATACTCTCTAGCCTGGCCCTAATGCTCCGTCATATATCTATGTCTCTTCTAACAGTGAATTATTATATTTTTATTAGTGGTGGTCCGTTATCCGCNGAATTATTATATTTTTATTAGTGGTGGTCCGTTATCCGCGTTAACGTGTTGCGTGCCCTTTGTCGCCAGAAATGCCAGACTCTTATTGCAACATTGAACGTGAAATGCTGCAGCTATTAAAACAGCTCTATCAGGCAAGCTAACCAATCTCCTTGCTCAGTCGATAGCCACCAGCTGAGGCAGGTGGTCCCTCACCTGCTTCACCTGTCTCAGGCATGCCCTGTGTCCGCTGTGTCCTTGAGCTCAGGACCTCCTTGGCCGACACAAAGAAGATTCTCCCAGCTGCCTCTTCCGGTCCAACCACCCCCAGCTCCTCCGACAGGAAGCTCACACAGCGGTCCATGTGTTGCTTCCTTACCTGGACAGTAGGACAATGGACAAAGTAAGCTTGAAACTGGAGATGCTGAAGATCTGAATAAGTTCCCATGGTAACGCTGCCGCCACAGCTCACCTGCTGAGACAAAAACCCACCTGGTCGATGTAGTCGGGCTCCGTCACCGAGGCGTCCCAGCGGTTGTGAAGGATAAAGATGTTTGGTTTAGAGATGCGTTCACTCACTTTGTGAAAGAAAAGTTTTTCCTGCAGGAAAAAAATAAAAAACTGTTTCTTTCTTTCAGAAAATGAACACTCCTGTTCCCAGACAGGGAGCCATGTTGCAAGGTCAAGTAAATCTGATCTGACATGTCCCAACATGTACCCAACAGGTACCCAACATGTACCCAACGGGTACCCAACAGGTAAAGGGCTGTGTATCCTTCCGCAGCAGTGTGTCGCAGTTAGCTTGTCGCAGATATTTTTGATTTATGCCCAATATTGAAGCGTTGTCTGCCCTATGATATTCCATGCCACAACGAAAGAGGGACAATCAGGAACTAGCTAGGATTGTGGTTGTCCGTGTGTCGGTGTGACGAGCTTGTTCACCGTCTACAACCCCTCATCCAACACCGGACAACACACAGTTCGCCCGTTTGTGTTCCCCAAAGACTGGGATTCGGGTGCAAACCAACAGACTGTCACACTGAGCTGAAAAACTAGTATCCTGTATGGTGTCTGGGATAGTGTCCGAGGTGTGCCAGGCGTTGTGGACGCCACTATAGTCAGAGTTTCTGCCATTAGGTACCAAACAGGAAATACGCATAGAGTAGAGTGGATGTAGATTTGACCAATCAGAGGCCTGCTTGCGGTCTGAATGTTGCATTAGAGTTCTGACTGTTTGGTACCTCTGAGACTTTAGTTTTCCTGTCGGCCCTGCCAGAACATCCCATAATTGTTTGTGGCACCATGCAGGCTGGTCTGGTTGTGGCTCTCCAGATGTTGCATTAAAGATGAAGTCTATCGACCCAGAATACAAACAGAACTGGTTCCTTACCGTGTTCATCAGCGTTGACTCGGCGTTCCCCACCAGAACGAAGACGTCTGCATCCAAACAGAACTTATCAATCCAGCTGTCCAACTCCAGGGTGACGTCTGTCCCTGGACTGTCCCAGAGGCCAGGAGGTCAGAGGGAGGAGAAGCAGAAGAAGTTCCAGATCAGTTTAAGTTCTGAGCTACAACCTGGCAGCTGTGGACCATTATGGGTCAGTCTGAGGGACTGTTAGGGACACCCAGAGAAAGGCGGTCCCTTATGGCTCCCGGCTGGGTGGGTCTTCACCTGGATGACGTGGTTTTGGTAGAACTTGGAGTTGCTGCTCGGGATTGTTTACAGGTGAAGAAACCAAACTGCCCAGAAGAGTCAAACTATATTTGGAACCAGAACCATCAGGATTAGTGCCAATTCCTCAGAACCCATTAGGTTCTGGAGAACTGGACCAACCCTGTTAGTACTGGTGTGGTGGATTTACCTGTCCATCAGAACCAGGTCATCTCTCAGAAGCGTGCAGCGACTCTTGGGCCAGAACACTCGAACCAGACTGCCAGAGTCCAGCCTTGGGTCCATGTGGAGCGCATGGGCCAGCTGGTTCACCGTCTGTGGATGGAGGTGGAGGAGTTAGCGCCGAGCAGAATCTTGACCCGGGTCAGGGTGTGCTGCTGCCGCGGGCCTACCGAGACGCTGCGTCTGTGGTCAGACGCCTCGGTGGTGAGGTATGCCTCGTGGTCGTCGGTTCCCTCCACGCTCAGAAAGCAGTTGGTGGTGTGCCCGATGCCGCTGGGCAGAACCCGCTCTCTTAGCATGGCGTTGATGACGGTGCTCTTCCCGTTACTGGTTCTGATGATGGGGGAGAACACAGAAGAAACTTCACTGTTAAACATGTTCCTCAAAGTTCTCTGAGGCTGGTTTTTGGACTTTGGCTGCTTTGTCCCTTATTTTAACCTGTGTTGGAACCAGCGACACGCACAGATAGAAATTAGGTGGCGCTAGAGCACCTGCCCTTTTCCCCTCTGGACAAAAAAAACCCATTCTCCTGAAATCTTTTTTTTCCCTTTTCTTATTCTTTGGCGCAAAATACCATTTATGAATTTAAAGACCTAACAAACCAAGAGACTTTAAAATGCAGCTCTTTGATTCTATAAAAAAAGTAACTTAAAGCACCATATAGATGTAATTAATAATCAATTTGCTGTAATGGTTCTTGTAAGCAACCCCTGATGACATCTATGGGACTTTTATGACAGCTACAGCAAAGAAGTTACCTTTTGTCTGTTAAACATTTCACAGCAAACATAAGGCCAAATGATCAAAATTTGTAAAAACTAACTTTAAAGTCGTAGGAAAACAGCAGTTCTAACCGTTACATTTCCGAATTCCCCCGAGTGGTGCCCGACTTTCACGAGTGAATAAAGTGAATGTAATTGGTCGATTATCAAGGGGGCGGGATTGTTGTGGTAGAATGTTAGCAAGCATGTTTGGTTGTAGCCGGTTTGTCGGAAGCATCTTGCTAAGCGGTTAGCAACTTAGTGCTAGCAGGTTCCCAATGGGAAATTCCATTGTAGCACNCATCCTGTATGGTGTCTGGGATAGTGTCCGAGGTGTGCCAGGCGTTGTGGACGCCACTATAGTCAGAGTTTCTGCCATTAGGTACCAAACAGGAAATACGCATAGAGTAGAGTGGATGTAGATTTGACCAATCAGAGGCCTGCTTGCGGTCTGAATGTTGCATTAGAGTTCTGACTGTTTGGTACCTCTGAGACTTTAGTTTTCCTGTCGGCCCTGCCAGAACATCCCATAATTGTTTGTGGCACCATGCAGGCTGGTCTGGTTGTGGCTCTCCAGATGTTGCATTAAAGATGAAGTCTATCGACCCAGAATACAAACAGAACTGGTTCCTTACCGTGTTCATCAGCGTTGACTCGGCGTTCCCCACCAGAACGAAGACGTCTGCATCCAAACAGAACTTATCAATCCAGCTGTCCAACTCCAGGGTGACGTCTGTCCCTGGACTGTCCCAGAGGCCAGGAGGTCAGAGGGAGGAGAAGCAGAAGAAGTTCCAGATCAGTTTAAGTTCTGAGCTACAACCTGGCAGCTGTGGACCATTATGGGTCAGTCTGAGGGACTGTTAGGGACACCCAGAGAAAGGCGGTCCCTTATGGCTCCCGGCTGGGTGGGTCTTCACCTGGATGACGTGGTTTTGGTAGAACTTGGAGTTGCTGCTCGGGATTGTTTACAGGTGAAGAAACCAAACTGCCCAGAAGAGTCAAACTATATTTGGAACCAGAACCATCAGGATTAGTGCCAATTCCTCAGAACCCATTAGGTTCTGGAGAACTGGACCAACCCTGTTAGTACTGGTGTGGTGGATTTACCTGTCCATCAGAACCAGGTCATCTCTCAGAAGCGTGCAGCGACTCTTGGGCCAGAACACTCGAACCAGACTGCCAGAGTCCAGCCTTGGGTCCATGTGGAGCGCATGGGCCAGCTGGTTCACCGTCTGTGGATGGAGGTGGAGGAGTTAGCGCCGAGCAGAATCTTGACCCGGGTCAGGGTGTGCTGCTGCCGCGGGCCTACCGAGACGCTGCGTCTGTGGTCAGACGCCTCGGTGGTGAGGTATGCCTCGTGGTCGTCGGTTCCCTCCACGCTCAGAAAGCAGTTGGTGGTGTGCCCGATGCCGCTGGGCAGAACCCGCTCTCTTAGCATGGCGTTGATGACGGTGCTCTTCCCGTTACTGGTTCTGATGATGGGGGAGAACACAGAAGAAACTTCACTGTTAAACATGTTCCTCAAAGTTCTCTGAGGCTGGTTTTTGGACTTTGGCTGCTTTGTCCCTTATTTTAACCTGTGTTGGAACCAGCGACACGCACAGATAGAAATTAGGTGGCGCTAGAGCACCTGCCCTTTTCCCCTCTGGACAAAAAAAATATTCTCCTGAAATCTTTTTTTTCCCTTTTCTTATTCTTTGGCGCAAAATGCCATTTATGAATTTAAAGACCTAACAAACCAAGAGACTTAATTTTTTAAATTTGACTCCTTCAGACGTGTAGCTCCACCTCAATAGACGTTGCCATGGTGAAGGGCCAACCAACCATCCAGGTAACTAAACATATTTAATTCCTTCACCAACCAGTTAGTTCACAGCATAACATCTTTGATGGCCTCTACCAGATGCCAAGGAACGCTTCAAAATGCAGCTCTTTGATTCAATTTAAAAAAAAGTAACTTAAAGCACCTTATAGATGTAATTAGTTATCAATTTGCTGTATTGGTTCCTGTAAGGAATCCCTGATGACATCTATGGGACTTTTATGACAGCTACAGCACAGTAGTTACCTTTTGTCTGTTAAACATTTCACAGCAAACATAAGGCCAAATGATCAAAATTTGTAAGAATAACTTTAAAGTCGTAGGGAAACAGCCGTTCCAACCGTTGCATTTCTGAATTCTCCTGAGTGGTGCCCGACTTTCACGAGTGAATGAAGTGAATGTGATTGGTCGATTATCAAGGGGGCGGGATTGTTGTGGTGGAAGGTTTGCAAGCAAGTTTGGTTGTGGCCGGTTTGTCGGAAGCATCTTGCTAACCAGTTAGCATCTTAGTGCTAGCAGGTTCCCAATGGGAAATTCCATTGGGACCAAGTAGCACTAAATTGGTGCCTTAGAAACAACGCTGTCAAGGAACGCTATGGACAGAGGAAACATGCAAGAGGAGGAGGCCCGCAGAAGATAACGAAAAAAAACCACAGATTTTAAGACAAGATTTTTTTTTTTAAAGAGAAATGTTCTCAATTTTGGGACAATATTTTCTGAAAATAACTGTATTTGTCTCTAAACTGAGCGGGAAAATAAAAGGATCTGTCAGTGGAATGAGAGTTTTTAACCTTAAAATAAGATTGTTACATATTATGCACTTGAAATAAGATAATAGTGTCATTTGTTTTATATAAATTAAGTGTTTTAACCCAATAAACTTAAAGATATTCTGGAATTCTTGCTTTTGCATTAGACTTTTATTCTATTTCTATGTACTTTGGAAAACTGTCAACCGTGAGGCTCTTATTTAAAATATAGACGGGATCCAGGGGTAGGAGACAACGAAAGTTCATTATGTTTCCAGAAGAAGAATGACTGTGAAGAAATGCGTAATCTGTTCCCTGCACCAGATAACTCAGGGCAGTTCGTTCATGTAAATTTTTGTGCCCTGGCCTTCAATTGTGTTCTTTTTTTAAACATAAAATTAAGTAAAAAAAATAAAAAAATTAAAACTTGATCAAGTATATTGTATTTCCAGTTAAGTAGTTTTTAAATTGTTATTTATTTAATTGACACTAATGTAGCTTTGCTGCCTATGGACTGCGGTCGATCGTTAAACGTCAGCATCAGATGGTGTTCGGCTGTTGACGGCTACAAGGTGTCAAGTTTTGGTTCTGTTTATGATTCCCTTTGAGTTTTCATTGGTTTTATTTCCATTTTCGTGTTATTCTAGTTATTTTTGATTGTATTTGAGTTCTTGGGTATTTCTTGTTTGCTCTCTGCTGCTCTCCTGTGTCAGTCTGCTTTTCCCTAGCTCCCTTCTAGTCTCCTCTGTTCACGCCTGCTCCCAATCTGCTGATGGGAGCCTGGTCTTTGTTTCTCTCCCCCATATATGCACCTCCTGCTCAATCACTGTTGCTGGTTTGTCGTCATTTCTTTGCCCCTTGTTGTGAGTATTCCTGTTTTTTGTGGTTTAATATTTTTGGATTTTTGCTTCTGTTGCCCTTTTTGTGTCATTAAATCTGCAGATAACCACCTTCAGCTTCAGTGTCTGCATTTGGCTCCTCCTATTCAAACCTCCACCCTACTGTGACACAAGGTGCCCTTTTTGCAACCTGAGCACCTGGCGCATAAAATGTCTGTGAACGTCACTGGTAGGAACCCTGAATGAGAATTGAGTCAGTGCTGGTTGCATCATGTGTTGCATCATCAGTTTCCAGAGAAACGCCGCCCGTCTGTTTCTAAGGATGCTTCTGATGACGGTTGCAGGTCTGAACAGGAAGCTTTGATGTGGCTGTTGCCACGGCTGCAGTTCTGGTCAGATAAGTCTATCTGGACCCTCGTTCTGTCAGCAGCTTTATCAGCAGCTGAACAAACGCACAGAGCTGGAAGTAGAGCCTGTGGAGCTCAGCTCTGAGTTTAACAGCTCTAGAGTAACCTGTGGTTCTTTCAATGAAATGTTTCTGAAGACCCACCCAATAAAAGGCACCCTGAGGCCTTCAGAACCGGTTTCTGATGCAAAACAGAAACAGAGTTTGGCTTTCAGTAAGACTGACTTAACTGATTAACGCGCAGATAAACGTTTGTTAGATGTCACTCCTGTTAATGTTGGATTTTATCGTCTCGCTCCAAGAAGAAACAGCTGGAGGTCTAAATTAAGTCAGCATCCAGTGGGTGTTTTGGTCTAACGGAGTAGAACTGGACCCAGTTTAGTAACCAGAGGATCCCAGAATCTTGAGGTTTGATTAAAAACTAAAACTAATGAGTTCTTCTCTGGTTAACCTGAGAAGAACGGCAGTCCTAAGGGAGGTTTCTCACAAACTGATTAGGTTCAGCTGATCCAAAATGCTGCAGCCAGAGTTCTGATAAAAATGAAAAAGAGAGATCATATCTCTCCTATCCTGGCTTCTCTTCATTGGCTTCCTGTTAAATCCAGAATAGAATTTAAAATCCTCCTTCTCACAT
>NW_015151416.1:145141-146962 GCF_000732505.1 Cyprinodon variegatus
AAATTCTCTTTAAAGTTCCTTGATGTGACGTGTTGTCATGTCACTATTGAAATAAAGTGAATTAAATTGAATTGAAGTGTTCATCCCGGTACTTGAAGGAACAAAATCTGACCATAAAGACTCCTCTAAAGGAGCAGCTGAAAAAAATCCCTAACAGACACGTTACCATAGCAACCTTATATCCTATCGCAAAAGTAAAACAGAACCAGACACAAACTGTAGCTAAAAGAAGGATCCAGATCTGGTTCTACTAAAGGACTCTTCTCTGAGAAGAAGCTGAAGCCCGCTGATGTTCTCACCTCCCGAAGAAGGCCACCTTCATGTGTCTCCTCAGCAGAACCTCTCTGATGGCGGCCAGTTTGGCGGCGCAGCTCTGCATCTCCAGACTGTGCTCCTCCACCGCCACCGGACCCAGATCCTGGTTCTGGACGGCCTCTGATATCACAACAGACAAACATGAGGCCCATCTACAGAACAGTTCCACTCAGACCCGTTTCTGAACCTGTCAGAACCTTTGTCCTGGACTGGATGGAGATAAATGGAAACCAAACACCCAGAACAGGACTCCCAAACCAGGCCACACCAGAACCAAGCAGAACCTATAGTGTGTGTTTCTGACCGTCCACAAAGACAGAACCGGTCCTCACGAACTCCAGCAGCTGGTCGAAGATGGATCCGATGGAATGTTTGGCCACGACGAATCGGTGCAGAGGAGACGGGTCCTCAGCCTCCATGGTCCCTGCACACACAGAACCAGAACAGAACCCAGAAGTTCTGTTGGACCTCAGCAGAATGTTCTGACTGTGGAGGAGATTAACCCATTCCAGCAGAACATCAGCTGAAACAGGAAGTAGAAGGGACCTACTGCACCGGTCCAAAGTGGAACCAACCGGGTCAGCTTTGGTTCTTTTCTCTTATTTTGTATTTTTGATTAATTTCTAAATCAAAACTATTTCATTTTCCATCATTTAATTTCTTGATCAATAAATACATCAAATATTTAAAGGAATTAAATAATAGTTTGATAAAAACCATAAAAACCATAAATGAACTCCTGCAGCAGTTCACTGGAGGTCCGGTCTGGTTCTATCTAAGCAAGCAGAACCTCTGGAGTCACCAGAGAAGGTTCTCCTCTGACTCTGGGATCTTTAACGTAGCTGCAGGTAACGCAGCATAAAGACCTAAAGTCTGATTCCTCCAGAACCTTCTACATCCCGCAGATGCTTGCCGTGTCACACGAGAGGCTTGTTTTTACCGTGATCTGAGGGCCTCTCTGGTTCAAAGGTCAGCCTGTCCCAGTGGAGTCAGCGCCGGTTCCCGTCCTACCTGGGTCCAGTCGACAGAACCCTTCCTCACCCTGCCAACGGCTTAGTGCCTCAGAGCGACTCTGATCCTCTTATCAGGATTTAGACCTGCAGCCACCTGCAGCCTGCAGCCTCCCACGGCTGCTGCATCCCCCCCTTCCCCACAGCCTTCCGGTCCCTGCAGGTTCTGATCGTCCTTGAAGTGTCCTGGAGCTTCATGCAGCCTCACCTGTATTGGACAGTATCTCTGGCTCCGCCCCTTTTTAACAAGCTTGGACTCCTCTCAGTCTGGTTCTGATTGGAACGGCACCAGGATGTCTGCAGGACCCAGGGGAGGTTCTGTTTCAGTGCTGAGGGAACCGTTGGAGCTGTTGGTGGGAACCACGTCCTCCCAGACTCTGCTGCCCTGAGCTGTGGGGTTCCACAAGGCTCTGTGCTAGGGTCACTTCTTGTTATGGTTTCTATGTTTTGTACTCAGCTGACTTTTCATGCTGTCTCTAAAGGAATGAAAGATTTT
>NW_015151416.1:147590-150467 GCF_000732505.1 Cyprinodon variegatus
AAAACATATTTAATGTACAGAAATAAGGATGGAAACAGAGTTTTATTGGGCCCCCAGGAACTTGGGGCCCTGGGAACTGCCTAGTATTGCCTAATGGTAACCCTTTGATCAGAACTCCTGGTTCTGATCAAAGGGTTAATCTTCATCTGATGTGGATGAAGGTTTCTGATCTGAGGCCTGCAGTGCGTCCTTCTGTCCAGCAGAGGGCGCAGAGGATTGGAAGTCTTCAGAATATTCTCCTCAGATTAAAGTTCTGGTTCAAAGGACAATCCTCCAAACAGAGCTTTCATGTGTTACCATGGAAACAGCCTCTCTGAGCCAATCAGGATGTTTTTCCAGGAGGAGAAACTAGATGAGGATAAGCTGATCTTCAGTAATCTCTGAGGGAACCTCTCAGCCAGAACCAGAAGCATCAGAGAAACTTGGTGAACGTTAAAAGCTGCTGAAGAATCAGAACCTTCAGCCCAAAGGTTCTGCTGCTTCGGCTCGGTTCTGGAGACCATCTCTGGAAGTTCTAGGAGAACTTCAGGAGAAGCTTAATCCCTGAGGCTGATGACATTCACCTCCAGATGGGATCAGGCCTGGTTCCTGTCTGCCGTGGAGAGGTTCAGGCGGGTCTGCTGCTGACTGATAAGGTGGGCGTGGCCAGGATGATGACAGCGTCTGAGTGATGAAAGAGGAGGCAGCGTTTCCTCTGAATCTGCTGGAGCTGATAGAGACCAACGACCCGACTAGGCCCAGCCTGACCTGACCCGGCCCGGCCGAACCTGACCCGACCCAGCCTGACCCGACCCGGCCCGGTCTGACCCAGCCTGGGAGCCCTGCATCCCATCCCAGAACCCTGAGCCCCTTCCTGACCTCTGCCCCTCTGACTAGTGTAGATCCTGTTGATCCATGAATGATGGAGGCAGAAGGAGCTCAGCCCTCAGAGGCAGACCCGTCTGGATCCGTCTGGGTTCTGTGGTGCTGAAAGGAAAAGCTGGTTCTGCTGGGAGACAGCAGACGCTGAGGAGACATTCAGGACAAACCCGCAGACGGACGAGTGACAGCTCCAGATCCACGGAGAGATAGAGGGAGGAGGAGGAGGAGCTGAGGGAGGAGGAAGGATAAAAGCCGAGTCTGCAGAGCAGGAGCCTTCAGACTGAGGAGGAGGAGGAGCACCGATAGAAAGAACCTCCACCATGAAAACGCCCTGATCATCTTCATCACAGAGTCTTCCTCCTGCAGCCGGGATGAAGAGCGGCTTCTGCTCAGGGAGGAGGCTGCTGCTGCTTCTGATGATGACGATGGTGATGAAGGCAACCAGCCTGGAGATCCAGGAGGACGAAGAGGAGGAGGAGGAGGAGCAGGAGATGGTGAGAAACACCTGGTTCCTGTTTCAGAGAGGTTCTGGTTCCCAGGTTTCCGGGTTTGGATCAGGGTTAGTCAGAACCTGACCCAGATTCTTCTTCTTCACCTCCTTCTGCTGACAGAACCAGAGCTCCTTGTTAGAACCAGGCAGGTTCTGGTTCTGTGATTAGTTAAATGCTCAAAGACCAGGGAACCAGAACAGGTCTAAACGGGTCAGAACCCTCTGAGCTGTCTGGGTCCAAACACACTAACCCGGTTCTGTCCTGCAGGAACCGGCGCCATCGGACGGGTCCAGAGTGTCTCCTCGCAGCTCCTGGCTGCTCTTCAGGAGAAACTCCAACAAAGGAGAGAACCGCAGAACCAAAGGCTCCCGCAGAACCTCCAAGGTCAGTCAGAACCACTCAGGTACACAAGAACATCCAGAACCCACATGGATCAGCGGGTCGACCCGCTGCTCTCCTCTGGAACAGAATCAGGTCCGAATGATGATCAAACCCAGAAACCTGCAGGCAGAGAAACAGAACCAGAACCACAAGGCCTGACAGATGGTTTGAAAGGACCTCAGCGTCCCGGTTCTGGTTCTGTTGGTCTTTTTAGAAGAGCAGGGTGGCAGCATCTTCCAGAACCAGCTCTGACGGAGTTCTGGTCCAGAACCAGAAGTCCAGAAGGTCTGAGATCTCCTGGACTCTGACTGGCTGCCGGAGGCGCCAATGTTTAGGCCTCCCGGGTCAGAACTCTGCAGAACCAGCTCCTGCAGCAAGAGACCCACCGGGTCAGAACTCTGTAGAACCAGCTCCTGCAGCAAGAGACCCACCGGGTCAGAACTCTGTAGAACCAGCTCCTGCAGCAAGAGACCCACCGGGTCAGAACTCTGTAGAACCAGCTCCTGCAGCAAGAGACCCACCGGGTCAGAACTCTGCAAAACCAGCTCCTGCAGCAAGAGACCCACCGGGTCAGAACCTGAGGCTGATCCAGACACACGCTTCTGATAAAGCTCTCTTTCTGTCTCCCTCAGCACGGTCTGCCAGGCCCACCGGGCCCTCCAGGACCACAGGGGCCCCCGGGTCCCCCGGCCCCCCTGCTGCCCCAGCAACAGGAGCTGATCCAGGAGCTGCGGCTCAAACTGGGAGGTAAGCTTCCACTGGGACGGAGTTAAAGTCCCGACCCGACTGGTTCCTTCTGACTCTCACAGCAGCAGCAGAACCTGAAACACTCATTCTGATTCTCCGGGTAAATTTCCATGAACCTCAGGAGAACCGAGCAGAACCACAGATGATCTCAGTGTGTTCAGACTGTGAGGCTCCAGCTCAGGGGTTTTTTTCTACCTGGGTTCTGCAGCCTGGCCCGGTTCTCCCTCTGCAGGTTTCATAACTCCGGCCCGGAGCTGGAGGCAGCCTGTCTGAGACCTTAATAGGCCTAATTTGGTGGAGCGTGGACGGGACTTGGCTCGGCTGCAGGATTCCTGACATTCCTGCAGCCTGATGGCGTGTCTGTGTTTCCCACTGCGGCGGTGTGTGTAAGGGGGGG
>NW_015151416.1:153258-154636 GCF_000732505.1 Cyprinodon variegatus
CTTTAAAGTTGATTTATTTTGGGGGTTAATGCATCTTATAGCTGTTAAGCCAGGCGTACACTGTACAATGTTTTTGCCCTTTTTGGGTCAATTTTCCAGTCATGTGAGAATATTTTCAATCGGGCCGACTTTCAATCTCATGGTGCGTCCAACGTTGTGTAGTGTACAGAGGGTAACGAGGGTAATCAACCTCTCACGATAACCTCCCCATCGGAATCGTAAGGTTGCGAGAAAATCAAACATGTTTGAAATTCAGTCGGCCGTCGTAAGCTTCGTGGACAAATCCTGCTGTTGAAGCAGAGCTACGATCCGATTTACCACATTCAGCACTGTACATGTGCAAACAAGGGAGTTCTTCTTCTTCTGCCAGAATGACCAGAATGACGAGTCCGACCAGCGCCATCTCTCGGCGCTGACTCCGACGTGGTTTTAGACGTACAGTGTGAGCAGGTAGATCGCATCAGAGGATCGGGCCACACAGTGTGAGAACAAACATCTTGAACTGGGAACTTTTCAACCCTGCGGTTTCGTCGTACAGTGTGAGCTATAGCCTTGTGCAACGACTGAAAATATCGCGCAGTGTAAGCCCGGCCTTACATGTAAAACACCTGTTATAGAAAAAGTATCAGAGAAACATGGCCGCTCTGGGCTTCTGTACTACGGCTGAAGCATCATTTCAGAACAAAATATAAATAACAGTAGTTTTTCTCTCAACTCTAAACTACCTGCAAAATGACAAGACCACTTCCTGCTGGGAATGTCAAAATAAAAGCACTTCCTGTTTGGTTCAGCTACATTTATTGCTTTTTTACTCACTTCCTGCTCTCTGCCTCATTCAACGTGTTGCAATCTGAACTTTAAATTTAAACATCTTGAGAATATTTATATAAACCTAGAAAAATATGTCCATTATTGAAATGTTCCTGAAGTGGTTAACATCTGTGGGTTTGGATCCTAACCTTGAGGAAGACAGAGTCAGGGGAGACTTGATGTTTATTCGCTCATTAAGAGACAGAGATTGACTTGGAAAAAATGAAGAATCTTCTAACGTCTCCAAACCATCTGATGGATAATAAGACCAGAACCTCCAGCTCAGACATGCTGCTGCTTTGGCTCGATTCTGGAGGTTCTAGGAGAACTTTAGCAGAAACTCCCAGAGAACCATTTGATGATGGTCAGAATAAAGAGAATCACCTCCAGATCGGATCAGGTCTGGCTCTGTCTGCTGTGTTGAGGTTCTGCTGGGGCTGCTGAGATAAGGTGGGTGTGGCCAGCAGCAGAGGGTTACCTTAAATTTAATCAAAGTTATTCCTGCACTCTACATGTTTTTATTTCAACCGCTTATTAACATTTTACATTGACTGGTATTAATTTACTT
>NW_015151416.1:154756-162349 GCF_000732505.1 Cyprinodon variegatus
TCTGACATTAACCCTAACTCTGACATTAACCCTAACTCTGACATTAACCCTAACCCTAACCACTACCAGTATATTTCTCAGCCTGACCAAAGTTTAATTCACATCATTCCCCCTAAAATTTTAAAACAGCCTTCCGTCACTTTGGCCTTCTGTCTTCATAAAGGCCAGTTGGTCCTTCGAACGCTGGTAAATTAATTAGCTGATATAATATAATAAACTCACACAGCCTGTGTTGTTCTGATTAACTCCCCCCCTCCCCCAGACCTCGCTGACAGAGCGTGCCTGCAGTGCCACCGTCCTCCCCGTGTCTCCACCTCCTTCTTCAGCCGCCTCCCTCAGGCTGCCTCCATCCCCCGCCGCAGCCTGCTGGAGCTGCAGCCTTTTGGCCAGGTAACATGCGCACGCTCATGTGCACGCACAGCCTGTGGAAAGTGAAGTGGTTGAGCCAGTGAGGAGAACGACTTCTTTGTCTGCAGCCATCAGAGTCAGAGCGAAGCCTGCAGAGAGGTCCCACCTTCAACAGCAGCACCGGCAGATACACGGCACCCGTCTCTGGGTTCTACCAGCTCACCGCCAGCCTGCTCATAGGTCTGACAAGCCACACCAACACATCCACATTCCCAACTCTAGAAAAGCATGTTTAGATGCTGCTCTGAATGGACCGAGGTTCTAAAATCAAAGTTCCATGTTTGCTCAGAATATTCAAAACCACATTAATGACAAGATCCTCTTCAGGTTTTGGTGCTGAGCAGAAATTAGAGACTCTGTTACTAAGACCAAGTGTCAATATTTTCTGTTTCAGAGTCTGGAGACCGGGTCCAGGTCAGACTCAGAGACAGTGTCAGAGCAGCCATCTGCATCGAGTCGCTCTGTCAGAGCAACCTGTGAGTACCTTTTCCTCAGTAAACCTGCTTAGGGTCAGAACCTCAGCAGACTTCGGGCATAAAGGATTTCCTGTGGATGAATGCATTTGTCTTTTATCTGAGCCCGGTCCAGAATATCCAAGAGGCTTCAGTGTTTCCAGGGAACCGAGTCTTAAAAGTTTTCTGCTGTGTTTCAGCTCGGTGGAGTCAGTGATGGGTGCGGCAGCTGCAGGAGGAACCTTTAGCATTTTACTGACAGGAACGCTCTACCTGCAGGTATGACTCACCTGGTTGGCACCAAAACTAGCTGTCACAACCTGTTACAGAGCTCTGACCCATTTATCATTGGTTCAGGCTGGAGAATACGTGTCGGTGTTCGTGGACAACGCCACTGGATCGGCCATCAGCGTCCTGCAGGACTCACTGTTCTCAGGAATACTGCTGGGAATCTGAACCAGTGGACTAACCCAACAGATTAAGGTTCTGATTCAACAAACCCAGTAGGAACTGTCTGAGTGGACCCACAGTCTGGTGAGAACTAATCCCAGTCTGGATCTGGATCAGACTGAACCGGGTCTGGCCTAGTTCTGGTTCAAAAGGACTATCAGGACCATCAGGAGGTCATTGTTAATGTCCATATGGATCTACAGGGAATCTGATTTTTCTCTTTTTGGAGCTTCATCATCCAACACCAACAGAGTTCCTGGGGAGTCTTCTGGAAGCAAACCAGACCTTCTCAGAACCTTCAGTCTGCAGAGGTTCGCTTCGTTAGAGCCTCATCTACAAAACCCATGGTGTCCTCCGTCTCAGTTCAGCTCTGACCTCTTGGGTGTTTCTAAAAGTCTCGGACCTGATCACTAATTTTAAAACAGAAGGACAGAATCAGTGAAGCTTTGGTTCCGGAACTTCTCCCTGCTGGACTGGACCCTTTGGGTCTCTCTAACCCCCCTTCATTATAACTGCTGTCGATCTGTATTCTGGCTATAATGTCGTTTGCTCCTCTTACCTGACAGAAGTTGTACTTGCCCCTGTTCTTTACACTCTGAATTGATTTTGAAGCGCTAGCAATATGTGCCTCCGTTCTGAATAAAGGGATAGTTTGGATCTTTTTAGTAGGGCTGTGTGAAATTATTGTTAGCTTAGTGTCTTTCTTAGTTAGGTCAGGTATATGATCAGCTCTGACCTTTATCTCTGATTTCTAACTTCTTTAATCCACCTGATCAGCTGCAACTAATCATTCCAGCTGTGGAGTTAAGGCTGGTTTATACTTTATACTGCATGTGTTGCAGTTAGCGCAGATATGACCCGCCCCTTCCGCAGACACTTTGATGCATCTCTCCAAAACTGCAATTCCTGTTTGGTAACTTACCGGCTTGTTTTGTTTGTATGACCGCCATTTTGGAAAACAACTCGTCAAGTTGGACCAGCTAGCAGAGCGAGGTGCGCGAGAACGCTGGGAGCCTTTTTCCATCTAGATCCCCGCTCTTTTTGGCCATCATGTCCCTCCATTGACTTGCCCCCACTTCTTCACCGCCTCGACCGTATCTAGACCCACAGTTAGTTCCTGATTGTTCCTCTTGCGTTGTGGCGTGGAATAACATAGTGAAGACCACACAAATTGGGCATAAATCAAAAATATCTGCATCATACCTGCGGCAAGCTAACTGCAACACACTGCCTGCGGAGGATAACCAGCCCTTCAGGCTTCTTCTAATCAATGTGATATTTAGAAAAGATGTAGCAAATGCTAAAACCAGACAAAAACACATCCAGCAGGATCTCCCTGGACCTCTGGCATGTACCTCTTGTCTAGTAGCCTAATAGGATGTCCAAATGGTACCGATCGAGCGGAACCACCGTCTGGATGAGCTGCTTTTTTCATCAAGATTCTGATCTTGGATGGAACAAGCAGCATGAATCTTTTCAATGTTCCAGATCCCTTTCAGATTTTCCTCATGAACACATCAACCACTCCCCGGGCACCAGGAGGACCGCTCCAGCAGCCCTAATGACGGACCACATGTTCCAGCCTGTTTCTCCAACCTGGCGGGATCCAACCTGAGGGAAACCTCAGGGACTAGAACTGTTTTAGGTTCAGAGTAAACCAAAGCTCTGACGTCAGACTGCTTTACACAGCGCCTCTTTGTTAAAGCACACACACAGACCCTCTCACTCGGCTTGGTATTACACCGCAGCGTCTGCAGCCGAGCGGTGACATCATCATCATCATCTCTCATAAAGTGGCGCCGAGTGTCTGGCCCTCAGCCAGAGAGGCTCAGTTACTGACAGACGCTGCTGACACACACACACAGAGGCGGGCTAACACAGCTCTGAGATGGAAAAGGAAAAAGTCAGGTCCTATGACAGGCAAATACTTCTCAAGGAAAGCTGTGAGTAAAACATAGAGACAGCAGAAAGAACTTAGTGGGTGTTTGATTTCTTCTAAACTTTCCTAGTTGATTTTCAGAAGTGAGACATTTTGTCTGTAATCAGATCTAGTTAGAGACAGTATTTAAACTGGACTTACTGGACAAAGGGACTGCCCTTCTGTGCTCTTGTTCATGAGCTGTAAGGGTAGGACCATAGACCGACCAGCAACTCAAGAGTTTTGCTTTTTGGCTCATCTCTCTCCTCACCACAACAGACTGGTGCAGTGCCCACACTCATGAACAAGACCCAGAGATACTTGAACATCTCAACTTGACACAGGAACTTTTCGACTCATGGAGAACAAGTCACCCTTTTCTTGCCTCCTTATACTGCAACCTACGATGGAACGTGTTTTATCCATACATCCATTTCCCGTCGCGCTTATCCCTGCTGGGGTTGCAAGGGGTGTTGGTGTCTATCTCCAGCTATCTACGGGCGAGAGGCGGGGTCCACCCTGGATAGGTCTCCAGTCCATCGCAGGGCAACACAGAGATAAACAACCATTCACACACACTCACCCCTAAGGAGAATTTATAGAAGCCAATTAACTGTGATGTTTTTGGACTGTGAGAGGAAGCCGGTGTACCCGGAGAGAACCCACGCATGCTCAGGAAGAACATGCAAACTCCATGCGCTCCAGGAATCAAACCCGGAACCTTCCTCCTGCAAGGCAGCTGTACTACCCACTGCGTCACTGAGCAGGCCTGGTGGTGTTTTAATGCTCGGATAATCCCAGAGGCTATGTCCTCAAGGGCTTAAATGCCTCTGGTAGGGTCTCATACAGCAAACAAGCTCTGGGTGATGGGACAGATTAAAAGGGGTTTAAAAACCTCTATGATGTCCAATAATTTAGGGGCAACTTACATCGGCTGGTACGGCGGAGCTGGCCGGGCTGGAATGTGTGACGGGTCCAGGATTGTCTCGGGCCATGGCCACGCCCCACTGGGGGACCAGTGCAAAGAAGGTGGAGCATAAGTCAGAGATGAACACCTCTATGGCCAGATCCACAGATTCTTTAACTAGCTCCTGCTTGATGTAAATTTAGCTAAAATATGTTTTGACTTCACACAGAAGAAAGAAAGATAGGAGTGGTAATCACTGGGACAGAACCAGTTCTCAACATTGCACTGGGTTGTCGATAAGGACAATAGATAATGTCGGAGGGGCTCATCATGCCTGATGCATGTACAATCTGTGTGGAAAAAGAGCCGGCCATCACCGCGTCTGCAGCATTTATACTTGGGGGCGTGTTCGCACTACACGGCGAAGTAGAAGGCACACAGCTTTTTCAAAGCCTCTACATCCCATCCAAGAACAAAAGTCATTTCTTTGCAAGAGTTTTTCCACAGTCTGTCTTACATGTTTTCATTTGCGAACCTTTGCCAGTAGAAGCTGCTGCTCGCTTTCCATGTTTTCCACGTGGATCTGTCCACGTAGTTACAAATTGTCCTAGTGAACGAGGTGGAAACTCTGTCCACTTGGATGGGGAGGGTCGGAGAAGCCCGAAATTACATAATTTCACGTGCAGTACTCGTGGACCTGTCAAGCATAAACCAACCTTAAGGCAGAGGCTGAGAGGGGTAATAGCATAAGGCAGAGGTTCCCCAAATAAGGAGCTCGCCCTCTGAGGAGCCAGAGTATAATTGCAGTGGGTCTTTGTAGAAATCAGTTGCCAAAAGGTACCTAATTCTGAGAGTTTATTTGTACTTTTATGTGTTGCTAGCAATGCTGAACTCACTGATACTGTAAGATAACAGTTCTGTTAAAACTAATTACACATAAAGGTGGTAATTTAATGATTTAAATGACATTGAAGCTTAATTTAGTGAAATATGTAACTGAAAGCTACTGAATTTTCTTTGTTCAACTGTTGAGAAAGTCGGTCAGGGTTGGAAGTGGGCCTCGAAGACTTTGCTGCAAAGCAAGCAGGAAAGGTTTGGGAACTAAACATTAAATAAAGCATAACTTTATAGGTGGGGGATCTTATCAACACGCTGACAGCTAAAGGCTGTTTCTAAAGCTTTACAAAGTGTGACTGTGTTTAGTTTCTATGAGCTGAATGTTTTTTCCATGGGACCGACCCGATAACTGCAGCTTCACTGCTTCCCACAGATTCTGCTGGTTGCAGCGCTTTGCTGTGAAACAGCATGTTTGAATGTAGTCTGTGGAGGAAGCCTGACCTAAACCCGCCTCAGAGATCTGCTTATTGGGGTTTACTCCACCACTTCCCCTAAATGATTTTAAAGAGGAATTAGAAATAAAGAGATGATTTTGCATTAAGTTCAATGATTGCTGTGAGGTTTTTTTCTGCTCTGTATTTGTTTTACAGGATATATGTTTAATAATTTCATCTCCACTGTTTAAGGGAAAGATAACTTTTTATAGCTTTGCAGTTTTATAATTCCTTTTAAGCACATCCAGACAAGTGGTTTCCTCAGAGCAGTGAATTTATCAAACTCTACATGTGAAAAAAGTCATGGATACACAGTGACAAAATAATAGTTCTTAAGAAATATTTAAGAAAGAACTCAAAACTTAAAGGCTAATGCACTCATTAGAAAACCAAATCCAGATGTAAAACACAACATACCTCTTTGGCTGGATTCTACTAAAGGAATCAGTTTTTTTTTTATTTATTTCAGCTTTTTTTTAACTTTTAGATTGATCTGTGCTTAATCCTTATTCTGCTGCATTGATTTTTAATTTTTCTTGCCTTTTCAGACACTTGAATATGCTGCCATCTAGAGGCGATTTGTGAGAACTACACATAATAAAGCAGTTAAAGCCATAATATGGCTGATCTACTGTGGATTTTAGTTGGTTTTATTCTGTGTGGTTCAGGGCTAGGTTCACCTGAACTCTACCCTATTATGGACTTGAACCATAATAAATAGTGGATAATAAACAGTGGATACCTGTAGTGTGTACAGGTTGGTGTCTCTGTCTATTTTAAATCTATCTAAAAGAGTAATTATCTATTTTCAATTTCAGTTGAAGCTCTCTCTCACAAAATAGATCAGATAAGGCAGAAGCTGTTCAACCTTCTCCCCAAAACTTTGTTTGAAGAAGTATTCAGGTTTGTTGATAAGATCCAACTTTCACAACACTAGAAAACAAAAGAAAGACAAAACGCTAAAACAATAAATTTGTTAATTTTAAACAAGAAACCAACATTTTAAACAAGAAACTAACATACCACAGGAGGAAGCCACCGACATTGATGTCCAGGACAAGTGGGTTAAAAACCTGTCTAGCAGAATGCTGACAAAGCCAGAAACGGATGTTCTCAGTAAAGTCCTACATTTTGCCATTTCTCCACAATAAATACCTGTGGTGGAGCTGATCACTGCCACTGAATCTGCCATCAGGAACAACAACCTGACTGAAATGGAGGCAGAGCAACTCAGGATGAAAATAACATCCACCCTGACCATCGCCAAACCCCCTCCTTTCAATATCACACCACAGGAAAGGAAAGCCATAACATCTCTTAGCCAGGACCAAAGCATCACCATATTACCAGCAGACAAAGGAAGATGCACCGTGGTCCACAACACCTGAGACTACCAGGACAAAACTCTCACTCTACTGAGTGACACCAACACATTTAAATCTTTGAAGAAAGACATAACCAACATCTACAAAAAGGAAATCATGGACTACCTCAAACAACTAGAAAAAGACAAGGTAATTAACAGCACAGTCTATTTCAGATTATATCCAGGGGAGGAAATTCCATGCTCATATGGACTCCCAACAATTCACAAAGAAGGGGCACCACTCAGGCCTATTGTCAGCAGCATTAACTCAGTAACATACAACATTGCTAAACAGCTTGCTAATATCTTAGCCCCCTTGGTGGGGAACACACCACATCACATAGAAAACTCTAAAGGCTTTGCTAACAAAGCCAAACATTTAAGGATGGCACCAGGAGAAACCCTGGTATCGTTTGATGTTACTTCCCTTTTCACATGCATACCGATAACAGAGGCAGAGGAAACAGTCAGGACACGTCTTCAACAAGATAGTGACTTAAACAACAGGACTAATTTCACCCGGATCTGCACACTACTGGGCCTTTGTCTTTCCACAACCTTTTTAAAATTCAGAGATAGTTTTTACAGACAGAAGCATGGTTATGCAATGGGATCTCCAGTGTCACCAATTGTAGCCAATCTTTACATGGAAGAAATGGAAAAGAGAGCTTTAACTGGAATTGATCTTGATCAAATGTCCAAATTCAGCCAAATAAACTACAAAAGCTTCAGCAGCTAAGTTCCTCCTCCTGCTGCCTTGA
>NW_015151416.1:165028-165877 GCF_000732505.1 Cyprinodon variegatus
CTTTGGTGTAAATTACAATCTTAGGTGTGTCTTTTTGTGCTATTCCTTTAATGTTGAAAGAAGGAAAAAGGGTTGGAAATGGTAACAATAATTTATACTTCTTGGAACATTTCTCACGTTTTTAAGGTTTCCCAAAAACAGAAAGATGAGGAGGCTGTGGGAACTTGCCCTAAGAAGGGACGCTTTTGTTGCGAATGACAGGACTCTGCTTTGCAGTGAGCACTTCAGGAGGGAGGACTTTGACCGAACAGGGCAGACAGTCCGGCTTAAAGATGGTGTTGTGCCAAAAATTTTCAACTTTCCAGCTCATCTTCAAAGGGCATGTGTATCATTGCAATTTAATCACATATTGATATACCAATCTTATACACCGTGAATTGTTGCTGGTCACTTTTGTTTTTGTTTCTGCAGGTTATATAATGTGTTGTTTAGTAGCACCTTTTAGACACTCAAAACCTCTTTACTTAATTTTAGCTTGTAGCCACAACAAACACAACCACCTCTAGAAGAGTGGAAGACAACCTGCCAATGGACGTGTCCCAGGATGTTCCTCAACCTGATGCTGTGAGTGTTTTCATGTGGCTTAATAAAAACAGTTTGTTATATTAAATCCTTTATCTTATAAAAAGTTTGACTCTGTCGCTCATAAACTTGAATTTATAAACATGTGTGAACATTGAAACTAAACCCAAAGGTAGGCAGCCTTTACAATCAAGAGAGACATTTTTTTTTTCAGAGCCACAAAACATATTTTTGCCTTATAAGTGGACAACTCAACTCAACTCAACTTTATTTATAAAGCGCTTTCAGTCAGCCAAAGCTAAAATCAAAGCGCTGTACAGGTCATTT
>NW_015151416.1:171498-172792 GCF_000732505.1 Cyprinodon variegatus
CGCAGCAAACCGCTTGACAACTTTATTTAGATCCAATGCCTTTGTGCGTTTTGATTTGAGTTCAACCAAACTTGATCGTCTCTTTTCTGTCATAGTTGACCGTAAATATGTCTTTCTGAGGCTGAGACGTCAGGCCTAACTAACATCATAGATAGAGAAATAACGTTCTGCAACCTGATTTTTATCATCTGTAAATCAGCATTGCAGCTATGCTAGCAACATTGAGCTTTCATTATGATTTTATTTCTCTATAGATAGTTAATCAGTGTTTACCTGTTTCTCCTCTCCCCATCACCCCTGCATCCCTCGCTTTGCCCCATTCGGTTTTCAAAACAATCAGTCTCAGTCGCTCTGTCATCTCGTGCTGCATTCACTGCAGTCCGACATTAGAAATTAGCGGTCGTAATTCTCAAATGATCCATAATTTATAAGCCTGGCCACCCCTACCGCCAACTGGGGTGGCAGCTGGGGTGGCAAGCTGTCATTTAGGGGGGCATTTTCCACCCTATGCCCCCCCAGTAGATCCGCCTATGAATGGCAGCATCAGTTGGAAGAACATAGTCCATCTGAACAATGTCCAAAAGCAAAGTGGACTACATGCTGCCAATAGAGGCACAGATAAGCATGTGAACTTTTCTAATCAGAAGATGAAGGAATGTTTGTATGATGCTTAATGTATAGAGGGCCGCAGTAGTAATGGGCTCTAGGGCTATATATATATATATATTTTTTTATTTTATATAAACTTTTTGATGTTTGTAGCGCTTCTAGGCACTTAATTTCTCCTTTAAACTTAATCCAGGTCTCCCTGGCTGCTCAGACTGAGTAGCTCTGTGGCAGTGGCGCTCTGCACGCTGCAGGAGGCGGGCTATGCAGAGTTCAAAGACTGTGAGGCTACTGCAGAAATCATAAAGGTAATGCAGCAAGGGATTTGCATTGTTGACCAAAATCATCTTCAACATTTAAGTGAATTATTGCTTTAACACATTTCATCCTTTAACGCTCACCTGGTTGGTCTGTAGGTGATATTTAAAATGTGAATGTCACCGGAATTAACCCTGTATCTTTTTATTTATTTAATTTAGGCATCAAGAACAATTAAATAATTAATGGCCATCCTCAAATTCAACAATATGCAAGAAGTTGGATAAAACTCTTTATTCCACCTCATACTTACATCAGAAGGTTTAAAGCAGTGCAGTTATTTAATAGAAAAATGCATAGCAACAGAGGAAATAGAGAAATCCTACTATGCCTTATACTTTGGTGTTTACTATCTGATACTTGTTGACAC
>NW_015151416.1:178095-179861 GCF_000732505.1 Cyprinodon variegatus
TATCCGGTGTAAGATGATCTGGGGGATCCTGGTGAAATCCAGCAGTCTGTGCTGATCATCCATCTTCTCCTCCTCGATCTGATCTAATCTTCCTTTAAACTCTGGGAATGTTTCTCCAGCAGGAGTTAACTGCTCGCTGACAAACTCTCCTTCCAGCTGGACTCTACACTTTCTCACTGCTAATGTGTGAGTGTTTGCAGTGAGAATGTGTTGAGTCCAGCTGGAAGGAGAGTTTGTCAGCGAGCAGTTAACTCCTGCTGGAGAAACATTCCCAGAGTTTAAAGGAAGATTAGATCAGATCGAGGAGGAGAAGATGGATGATCAGCACAGACTGCTGGATTTCACCAGGATCCCCCAGATCATCTTACACCGGATAGGTAGGAACCAGGGGTGGAGCATAAAAATGATTTATCTTTAATTAGAGAAGAATTTAAAGAATTGTGCGACTCTAAAATTGAGATGTTTAAACTCTTGCTGTTAAACTCTCACCAGGACAGGATGGTCTGTCTTTTAACTCTTATCCATTTTTCTGGGATGATATCAAAAACCACGTTTTCTTTCCATTCAGGGATTTATTGATAAAATCATAAATAAACAGCATGAACCAGGAACTAATTACACTGATTGCAAAAAATGGTAAGGATAAAACATATGGTGACAATTTAAGACCAATTACCATGTCATATATGTAGAGTATAGATAAATAAGTCATTTTGGTAATTATACATAACAAGCAAATCTAACTTAGATATTTGGTAACAAACAGACCTGTTAACTCTGGGTAGAATCCTCTGGTCTAAAATGGAAGATCTCTCTAGGATTATTTACCGTACTCCTTCATTATACCTCAGATCATTAAGTTAATCAATTAGAATAATTTTTATTTCATTTTGAGCGACATATTTCTATAGATTAGGAAAAAAAAATATTATTAAATCTGTAGAAGGGGTTTGATTCAGTCAACAGAGCCATAAAACTAAGATGGCTGCAAAATGTGATCCATCAGCTTCATAACTTTAGTCATAATCTCACTGCTAAATTCTCTCCAAATTTGTCGGCATTAAGTTTTTACTGAAATGCAATTTGGATAAATGACCAGTTCAGTTATCCACATTTCATGAATGAGTTCTCTATTATTGGAAAATAATCTTTACACATAATTTCTCCCCTCATAATGCGCCCTTATGGAGCAGTAGATATAATCTGATTTAAAAATAAATATTTATTTACAAAGATTGGATGGAACAGGGAATATGGTCCTTATTGCATCTAATGGAGAGCAGAGGAAACTTTCTGACCTTTGCAGACTTTAATCATAATTATATTAATTGTTCCAGTCAGAAATCTGATGAAGCGATTAATGCTAATCAATATGTGCTTAGTTGTTCCATTAAAGGCGCGTTAGTTTACATGTAGATGATTCCTGGACCACCTCTATATGTTCAAGACTTTCTCTTTATAGATAAATAAAATATGTAACAAGTTTCTTAGATCTGCATTTGCATCGGTGGTAGAAGTCTGAACAATGAACCAGATGGAAGAAGCTGGAACTGACAACATAAAGCAGCGATACTTGCTAATTATTTATTCTTTTTACTGGAGCCATATTAATAGACCAAGATCAGGAGGAGATCCACTGTTACAGCAATTTGCTACGTCACTGAGATAAATAACTGGTTTACATTTATACTGGCTACCCCACATTAAAAAATAACACAGTTGATACATTTTCAATTAAACCTTAATTGAAAACTAATCCCATGTAG
>NW_015151416.1:180488-195304 GCF_000732505.1 Cyprinodon variegatus
AAACATTTGATTGACGGATGACCGTTGATATATGATTGGCTGAATTTAGGTGTTCAGGCTGACGTAGAACTAACTGGCCTGAAGAAGATAACGGAAAAAAACACAGATTTTAGGACAAGATTTTTTTTAAATAGAAATTTTCTAAATTTTGGCACAATAAACAGTAAATTTATATACATGTTTAAGCCAGAATGATTTGACACCTAAATATGATTTCCTTACAACTTTAAAGTTCAAATAGAAAAAACATATTTCTAGTTTCTCATTTTATAATATGTATAAAATGAAATGCATCAGAAGTGAACTAATTTCCATCATTTTGTTGTTTATAGCATTAAATAATTCACTAAGATGGCAGAAGATGCTAAATTCCTCATTGGGTCATGTGACCCACTGAGGGATGCTGTGACGCCAGTTTATTCAGGAAGAAGTCATTTTACATGGAGTGAATATTTATTGACCTGTGATGGAGTTTTCTCCTTTAATGAGGTCAAATAGGAAGCAATCACAGTCTTGGTGGTTTTATTAAAGCTCGCTGGTTTAATCAGCGCTGCTAAATGTTCTTTGATCTTATGCAGAGCCGCTGGAAGTTCATTATCCATCAGAACATTTTCCAGATGCTGCTGAGTTTGAATTGGTTTAAACCAGAGTCTAACCTTTAGTTTAAAGAGAGGATCAGAGGATTGGGATTGGTTCTGTGGTGGCTGGGTTCTGTTGGGTCGATAGCGACCTCCTGCGGCGGGCGTGAAGGCTGGCGGTCAGTACTGGAGCCCTGTGTGTGGTTCTGGATAGCAGGCTGGGCTCCGCCGCTGATCCTGGATGGGGAAAGCGTTCCCTTGGTAACCCATTCGCAGCGAACGCTCCAAGAACCGGATCCTTTCTGCTGTCTGGTTGGGAAACGTTGCCCTCAGGATGTGGTTTTTACCCGATTCTGCTCATAGCGCTTTATTAAAGCAACAGAAAACAAGCTGTTGATACTTCGGTTTATTGGATCCAACTGATGCTGTGAGAGCAGGACTGATGATAAATAATCTGCTGTGATGTGATTCCATCTTAGTCTCCTGTATTGGTTTGGATGCTTTTTGTCTAATCTGTTTACTTTTCGGATTGAAATGTGAAGTAAAACTGGTTCCTTTGGATAATGAAACATTCCTTTTCTCAATCCAAAGCCGTTCCTACAATTAGCAGCAGTACAAGCGACCATTGTAACGACGTTTTCACCATCCTCTCAGAGTGCTTAGCAATGCGTGAATTAGTGGTTCTGTACGCCCACCAGAGGATGATTGACCACACTGACGTCACAGCTGGGTTTGGTCACATGACTGCTCTAGAGGCGCCCAGCATACTGGAAAATCTCTCAATTTTTGTTACTGGGAGCATTTTTAGCGCAATTTAGACCACCTAGAGAGAAGGAAGGATAATCTACCATCACACACCATAAAACTGAATCTAGACGCTCTCCTCTCTATTTGACCTTTAATACAGAGAGGAGCGGGAGCTGGCATGCATGCCCTTAACTTTTTTAATGTTGTATTTGTAGCTTGTTGGGATTATAGTGGGGCATTCAAGGTGAGCATTGCTCAGTCCTGCTCAGTTTTCCGTTTGTTCTTGATAAAGTTCCCAGCTGAAAATGTTGACTTGCCTGTGCTCAAAAAGGACATCAGCTACTGTGCAAGTGGTTTTAAGGTGGGACAGTCTGCTTCAGAAACCAAGCTCCAGAAGTTGCCCACACCTACTCTGAGTTCAGCTTGCAGGTTAATTATTTCCCTTTCAAGCTGTTAGGGCAGAGCTGTATGATGGTTGGAGCAAGAGAGGATACATCCATGTGGAAGGGATTTTCTGTTACCGGTACATAAAAAATGCCCTTAACTTCACTCATCGCCCCAACAGACCCTCGATCCTCAGACAGGCGCTTCAGACCTCTAGATAATATCCAGGTGAGAGTGATCACCTTTATCTTAACTTTCAAAGTAGATATTAAATGTCATGTGTTACTGGAGCCCACTCAGAAAGTGGAATTAAGACCTTGAAAGAACAATGTACATTCATTCCATTAAAACATACTGTTTTAGTGGGCTAACATCAGCCATTCCTTTATTTATCCCACGACAGGGAGATTTATAGATTTAAAGAAACAAGCAAGTGCACACAATAGAAAGAAAATTACGTAAGGATTGAAAGATATTATACAAGAGGTAGATTAGGAAAAGAAACACTATGAACAGAACAAAATTAATGTTAATATTCCATTGCAACAATAAATAAAAATCAAAAACACCAAAGGTCAAAATTTCCATGATACAACAAGTTAGTATGTTAAAAAGTATCATCCATATCAGCGATACTGATCCAGTATTTACTTGGTATCGCATCAATTAGAAATTGACGGTATCGCCCACCTCTAGTGCACATAACCTTTGTGTTGAGTTACTCAGGTGAGTACCAGGAGATGGAGTCCTGGTACTCACCCCATATGTAGTTTGGTCTGATTAAATTCAGTCTTCCTCACTGTCCTCTGCTTCAGACTCCTGCATGGTAAATAATGAAGATGCTGCAGATGCGCTGCCCTCTCCTTGGTGTAGCCTCCGATTTGCTGTCTCCATCCACAGGTCAACAGCTGGCTTTGGGTCAAATGTCTCTGTGGTCTGCTTTGACAACTGGATGTGCATCAGGGCTGAGGGACGAGCATGTGAGATCTGTACTTGGCTTTTATTATGTTGAGATGCCAGAATCCCCTCTCACAAGCTGCACTGCTTAAAGGCAGCGTAATAGGCAGCTTAGCCACCTTGTTGATGTTGGAGTAAGCAACTGGGTTACTTGTCTTTACTATTTGGACCAAGTGATACACAGATGAGGCTCCCAGGTGTTTTCCTGCCTGCTTTAAGCGCATCCATTCTTTCAGTGGTGTCCTTTTCAAGCTGCAAGACGGCCTCATATTTCTTGAGAATGCTGTGTTTCCAAAACTGGGGGGGTCTTTCATTTCCTCTGGACATTTTAAAGGATGAAATATTAAGAAAAGATCATGTGACTTGAGGNTCTATTTGACCTTTAATACAGAGAGGAGCGGGAGCTGGCATGCATGCCCTTAACTTTTTTAATGTTGTATTTGTAGCTTGTTGGGATTATAGTGGGGCATTCAAGGTGAGCATTGCTCAGTCCTGCTCAGTTTTCCGTTTGTTCTTGATAAAGTTCCCAGCTGAAAATGTTGACTTGCCTGTGCTCAAAAAGGACATCAGCTACTGTGCAAGTGGTTTTAAGGTGGGACAGTCTGCTTCAGAAACCAAGCTCCAGAAGTTGCCCACACCTACTCTGAGTTCAGCTTGCAGGTTAATTATTTCCCTTTCAAGCTGTTAGGGCAGAGCTGTATGATGGTTGGAGCAAGAGAGGATACATCCATGTGGAAGGGATTTTCTGTTACCGGTACATAAAAAATGCCCTTAACTTCACTCATCGCCCCAACAGACCCTCGATCCTCAGACAGGCGCTTCAGACCTCTAGATAATATCCAGGTGAGAGTGATCACCTTTATCTTAACTTTCAAAGTAGATATTAAATGTCATGTGTTACTGGAGCCCACTCAGAAAGTGGAATTAAGACCTTGAAAGAACAATGTACATTCATTCCATTAAAACATACTGTTTTAGTGGGCTAACATCAGCCATTCCTTTATTTATCCCACGACAGGGAGATTTATAGATTTAAAGAAACAAGCAAGTGCACACAATAGAAAGAAAATTACGTAAGGATTGAAAGATATTATACAAGAGGTAGATTAGGAAAAGAAACACTATGAACAGAACAAAATTAATGTTAATATTCCATTGCAACAATAAATAAAAATCAAAAACACCAAAGGTCAAAATTTCCATGATACAACAAGTTAGTATGTTAAAAAGTATCATCCATATCAGCGATACTGATCCAGTATTTACTTGGTATCGCATCAATTAGAAATTGACGGTATCGCCCACCTCTAGTGCACATAACCTTTGTGTTGAGTTACTCAGGTGAGTACCAGGAGATGGAGTCCTGGTACTCACCCCATATGTAGTTTGGTCTGATTAAATTCAGTCTTCCTCACTGTCCTCTGCTTCAGACTCCTGCATGGTAAATAATGAAGATGCTGCAGATGCGCTGCCCTCTCCTTGGTGTAGCCTCCGATTTGCTGTCTCCATCCACAGGTCAACAGCTGGCTTTGGGTCAAATGTCTCTGTGGTCTGCTTTGACAACTGGATGTGCATCAGGGCTGAGGGACGAGCATGTGAGATCTGTACTTGGCTTTTATTATGTTGAGATGCCAGAATCCCCTCTCACAAGCTGCACTGCTTAAAGGCAGCGTAATAGGCAGCTTAGCCACCTTGTTGATGTTGGAGTAAGCAACTGGGTTACTTGTCTTTACTATTTGGACCAAGTGATACACAGATGAGGCTCCCAGGTGTTTTCCTGCCTGCTTTAAGCGCATCCATTCTTTCAGTGGTGTCCTTTTCAAGCTGCAAGACGGCCTCATATTTCTTGAGAATGCTGTGTTTCCAAAACTGGGGGGGTCTTTCATTTCCTCTGGACATTTTAAAGGATGAAATATTAAGAAAAGATCATGTGACTTGAGGGGATCATATCTGATTTCAAACTCTTCAATTCACCCCCTGAGAATGTTTGTTTAATCTTTGTCAGCATCTGCATTAGAAGCAGTGTGTGCCCTTTAGTGGCCCTCACCATCAAGCACAAGTGTGAACTGTCCAATGGCTACCATGAGTTCATCTTTATGTTCTCCAATGGTCAGCTCATCCTTCTGAAATTTGGTGGATGTGGTCTTTAAAATGTTTCAAAGAAAGCACTGAAACTTATCTGGGAAGATTCGCTGCAAGTCATTGTCAGGATCTGCCTTGATAGCGGACCTTAATTGTTCACTTTTTTTCACCTGCCTAACCCTGCCTGATTCCTAATCAGCACTCATCTTATCCACCTGTGTCTGTTGCTTTATATTCGGCTCTGCCCAGCTATCGGGGCTGAGATCTTTCTTTGATGCCTGTTAGTTTGTTTTGTTAGTTTTGAGTTATTCCTGGGTTCATGTTCCCGTTCCGGGAGACCAGTGGTTTGAGAGGTTTTTAGTGTTTGTCTTGTCTCCTGATGGTGTCCTGGCCCCTAGGTGGGTGCATGTTTAATTCCCGTAAGCCTGGCTCGTAGGTAGAGACCAGTTTAAAGTTGTGCAATAATCCCGATACCAGGTCTTGTCTCTGTCCCTCAAACACTGAGCCCGCCTGTCTGCATCTGTACATTTCTGTCTTCAGTTTCTTTCTCGACTCATGGAACTCTGAACCTGTCTTCACACTCTGTGGATTCCTGGAACCCTGGATCTGTGTGTTCCTGTGTGGATCGGAATCCCCTTAATTTAGTCTTAGTCACAATGACAAAAAAAATCAATTTTAGTCTTTTCAATTTAGTCAACACTAAATAATAGAACTTCTCCACACACTGCTTCTCTTTTAATATATATGTATATATATATATAACCCTGTATGTATGTATATATATATATATATATATATATATATATATATATATATATATAACCCTAACCCTATCACACTGTACCGAATTAAACTTTTTCACACACTGATTCTCTTTTTAACATATATCCCACTGCACACATTGAACCTTTTGTCGGCTTGTTTCATCATATCCACAAAGTCTTCATCCTCAAACAGACTTCCCTTCCTTCCCCAACCTCTGATTTGGCTGTGGTGTCACTGTGTCAGGAATCTAGTTGGGAGGAAGAAATGTAAACCATTAATATCCAGTCTATCAGTAGAACATCTTCTATGACAGAGAGACACACACACACCTGTTCCTACTACTACAGGCCCACCCATTCCTTACTGTCTTCCATATGGCAGCATGTTGGCACATCAGATGTCGCTTGAGATGTGTGTATTCTTCCCTGCCATTTTGATGCCGCAGANGTTCCGTGAGGCCAGTGGTTTGAGAGGTTTTTAGTGTTTGTCTTGTCTCCTGATGGTGTCCTGGCCCCTAGGTGGGTGCATGTTTAATTCCCGTAAGCCTGGCTCATAGGTAGAGACCAGTTTAAAGTTGTGCAATAATCCCGATACCAGGTCTTGTCTCTGTCCCTCAAACACTGAGCCCACCTGTCTGCATTTGTGCATTTCTGTCTTCAGCTTCTTTCTCGACTCATGGAACTCTGAACCTGTCTTCACACTCTGTGGATTCCTGGAACCCTGGATCTGTCTGTTCCTGTGTGGATCTGAACCCCCTTAATTTAGTCTTAGTCACAATGACAAAAATCAATTTTAGTCTTAGTCAAATTTTTTTCAGTTTAGTCAACACTAAATAATAGAACTTATCCACACACTGCTTCTCTTTTTAATATATATATATATATATCACACTGTACCAAATTAAACTTTTCCACACACTGCTTCTCTTTTTCTCTATTTTATTTATATAACACTGTGCAGAATAGAACTTCACACACTGAATCTCTTTTTAACATATATCCCACTGCACACATTGAACCTTTTGTCGGCTTGTTTCATCACATCCACAGTCTTCACCCTCAAACAGACTTCCCTTCCTTCCCCAACCTCTGATCTGGCTGTGGTGTCACTGTGTCAGGAATCTAGTTGGGAGGAAGGAAACCATTAATATCCAGTCTATCAGTAGAACATCTTCTATGACAGAGAGACACACACACACCTGTTCCTACTACTACAGGCTTACCCATTCCTTACTGTCTTCCATATGGCAGCATGTTGGCACATCAGATGTCGCTTGAGATGTGTGTATTCTTCCATGCCATTTTGATGCCGCAGACTGTTTGGTGGCATCCTTCCTCCGGTGTTGTCCTTCGCCCTGTAAATGGAATGGCTCCATACATCGAGGCGTGTTTTCGCCCAGCTACTCCAACAAACCCTACACTGCGATTCGAGCCCAAAGCAATGACTGCAAAGTTGAGCTAGGCATATAAGCCCTGTGCTACTACTGACTTAGCGGCGCGAGGCACTGTGGGACAGGCGCCGTCTAGGGACAAACAGCGCAACAACGCGTAATCTTCTATGAAGCTGAAGAAACACTTATATTAACAATTACAAATTAATTATAAATGATTACATTTTTTAATGTCAATGGCTCGTAAATTTCGTCTGGTCTTGGTCTCGAAATATTTTCGTCATCGTCCTAGTTGACGAAATTAACACTGCTGCAGACTCCTGGATTCCAGAACTGTTCCTGTCTGATCTGTATCCCTGACCTGGATCCAATTCCTGCCTGGTCACCGAGGTCGCAGCTCGTTTGGCAGTCCATCGGCTGCATCCTGCCTTTTCGTAGACTTAACTGTTAAACCAGTTAAGTGACTCACACGGTGAATCATCTCCCATCACATGATTGTGGTCACTTATAAGGTTTTTCTCCTTCCAGAGGGTCAGTGATTGGGTGTTGCTATTTTTTGCTCGCCTTTGATCATGTAACTACGCCTCCCTGTACGGTGTATCCACCATCTTTATTTGTCGCTGCTCATATTACCCGACAGCTGCTAGTTGTCAGAACAAATCCCATGATGCTTTGCAAGGAGAGGACTTGCCTATCAGTAAACCAAACATTACCCACCATATTTCTGACTCAATAACCTTTAAAACAACTATTTTCATAAATTTCAGGCGGAACTCTTCACATACTTGTGACATACTTGTAACAAACTGCACTTCCAATATTCACCACTGGTTGGCACCATTTACCTTTTACCTCTGAGCATGTAGCAGTCGGCTTGCTTGGACTACGGAGGATACAGAGGACCTGTCCTTCGAAACGAGCAAAAAGGCGTATTTGTCTAGCGCATAAGGAATAGCCTTCCAATCCAAACAGGCCTTGGTGCCACGCTCTGGCATAATCGGCCAACAAATCTGGCCTTTGAAGGAAGAAGGTGCTGAATTCGAACTCAGCACACGGAATGATCACTACTTTTCAAGGTGAGTTGGGAAATTTTGAGTCCACTACTTTTTCGGATGCTCATTTGAAATGGCATAAACACTATATAGGGCCCTATATAGTGGTAAGGGCAGGGGTTCGTACACAGCCCCAGTCCAGTACTGTCCCAGAGAGGTTGACCCAGTTTTCTAAGCACTCTAATCTCTAATAAAATGGAGTGATCAACCATCCTGAATGCTGCACTAAGGTACATTAGATCATCAGTGTGGTTCTACCTCCATCTGTATTTAATATGTACATCATTAAACACTTTGAGAAGGGCAATCTCTGCACTGCGGTTAGCAAGAAGCCTGTCTGGAAGATGTTGAAATGGCTGGTCATTGTTAGGAAGGTGTTTACCTGTTGAAACAGCTTTTTTCAATAATCTTACTGATGAAGGGCAGGTTTGAAATAGGCCGGTAGTTCTGCAGTAGCAGTTTGTCAAAGTTAATTTCTAACAGAAGTTAAATAATTGCTGTTCTTAGGACCTGGGGGTTAACACCTGAAAAAAGGGGTGTGTTTATTATTTGAGTTAAACTAGATGTTATGATAAGTAGAGCTTTTTCAACTAAAGCTGTGGGTAAAAGATCAAGACAGCAGGAAGAAGATTTGTTGGTGTATGATTTTTCTGCCAATTTTTTGTATTTTTGGTGAAATTGGGAAATTTTATCAAGATCAAATCTACCTAGAGGCAGCTTTTTTATTGGATTTAATATGTATGTCCAGACTTCTTTTTCTGTGAAAATATTAGGAAATTTGTCGCAGGCCCTCATAGAGTGGAGTTCTGAAGTCACAGGAGGATTTGTTTCTGTAGCAAATAAAACCCTACCATTGATAATGTTTTAGCTAAGGGTGTCAGAAAAAAAGGTTCACTTGAACTTTTATTACTACAATCCTTACTACTTTTCCTTATGATGTGTCTGTGTCATTGGAAATTATGCCTTCAAAAATGACAGAAAAGTGTTCGGAAAGAGAAACATCAGCTACAGATACTTTGGAGATGTTTAGACCAGTGGTGTCGTCTGGGCTGGGCATTCACAGTTCTAGCCCCAAAGTTCCAGCATTAGCATACATTGTACGCCCTTTACTAAAAATATTAGAAATTGTATGCCCTGTTTTTGGGATGTACGACTTTGTTACCCCCTAATTTTCCCCTGGAAACTTCCCATACCCTACGGACAACTTTTGGCGGGAACAAACATGGGCTGTTTCAAAAAGCAGGTAGGTTTGAAACTTTGAAGTTCAGGAAAACTCATTGAATGTCTGATAAATATAGGATTATTTTTGCAGGGTTTTTTTGTTTTTCTTGGGACAATACTGTCCGTGGAATGGGAGGACAAAAGCTATCGTAAATGTCAACTGGGTGGGGAAACTAATCCTGCAACTTGACTAACAGTCAAGTTGCAGGATTAGTTTCATTGTAAGTTGTATTCTTAACAGATTAGATACACAGATATAAAAGTGTCTTGCCACCACTTTCTCTTCTGATAGTTTGCAGATTTGGTTGTAGTATTTGTCGACTGTTTTTCTGTTTGTCATTGATGTTCAACTTGTATATGTAACAACCAAGTTTCACCTTTAGCGGTAAGTTTAATTCATACTTTCTGATTGTTTGAATTAACCTATGAAACATAATATTATACCTAAAAATGATTGCATGTCTTCTTAGGAAATGTCCACCTCTAGCCAATCGTGCATACGCTCCATAATCAGGACAATAGTAGTGTTGCAACAAACACAAAAAGTTAGCTGCATTTCACCTCGACAGTATGAAATAGCGTTTCAGAGAGTGTTAACTTTCTTTTTGTCTTTGCTGGTCCAGTAAAACTGGATTGGGGTTGGGCTTATGCATTGGTGGGCAGCTTAATGAGGAGAAGAGCAGTTACTGGTTCTATGTGCTTGGACCAGAAGCAAACATAATCCACAAAGGGTCGACTTCTTAGGAAAACGAAGAAGGAATATCACTTCCATGAAAATGTTCTGTTGATTTTCTGGTCTGCTTCAGTCCAAAAGTCTTTGTAGGTGAAAAAGTTAGCTGTAAGTTGATTGTTAGTTATAAACGATGACATAGAAGATTTCAGAGCTACTTATTCATGCTAGGAGATGTAGTTCCAATCTGTAGTGAAGTGTCCTTCCTGTAGCTTACAATAACAAGTTTTTCTCCTTTGTCTTCCCAGACCGCCTGCTAGAATATGCTGGAAAAGAGGAGGATTTCTCTGAGCAGCAGCTCTGGAAACAGGAGAGGAATTCCAGTTTGGACCAAGAGGAACCAGAACCTCTGCAGATGAAAGAAGAGCAGCTAAAGCCAGAAGATCCCTGGACTAAAGAGGAAACCATGGAGCTCCCCATTAGTGAGCAGGAAGAGCAGCTAAAGCCAGAAGATCCCTGGACTAAAGAGGAAACCATGGAGCTCCCCATCAGTGAGCAGGAGGAGCAGCTGCTCCTCAAGCAGGAGGATGAAGATAAATGTATGGTGACTCCTACTGCTGTAGAAAAGGACCACATTAAACCAGAACCAATCAGGGATCAGCTCATCATTGAGGACTATAGTGAAACTCAGAACCAGGATTCAGAAGAAATCCATCAAGTATGCTCAGGATCAGAAAAGGATAAAGAGTCCACAGAGAGTAAGATATCTCAGAAAACCAAGCATAAAAACTGTGGTAGGGGTTTAAAGCATAAAAGGCATGAGGAAAATCACACAAATAACAGTGTTCACTGTTGTACAATTTGCACTGAGTCTTTTTCTCAGAAGAGTGACTTGGTTTTACACCTTAAAAGTCACAGTGGAGAGAAACCTTTCTCATGTTCGACATGTGGAGAAAGCTTTCTAAAGAAAACATATTTAAAGGTTCACATGAGAACTCACACAGGTAAGGAGATCCAAGAGTGTCCGACCTGTGGAAAAACCTTCCTGGCTAAATCTAGCCTTCAAGCACACATCAGAACTCACACAGGGGAGAAGCCATTCCCCTGTACGAATTGTGACAAAAGATTTCCTAATAAATGTAGTTTAACCGATCACATGAGCATCCATACCGGTAAGAACCGGTTTACCTGTGTGAATTGTGACAGAGGATTTTTTCATAAAGGTCAGTGGGCTCGGCACATGAGAACTCATACGGGTGAGAAGCCGTTCAAATGCATGAATTGTGACAAAACATTCACCAGTAAAGGTCATTTGACTGAACACATGAGAATTCATACAGGTGAGAAGCCGTACACTTGTGTGATTTGTGACAGAGGTTTTACTAAAAAAGATGCTCTGGCTGATCACATGGTAAGTCACTCAGATGAAAGACCTTTTTCATGTAAGACCTGTGGGAAAACATTTAAAAGAAAAGCTCCATTGAAAGAACACATGAGATCTCACGCAGACAGCAAGCCTTTTGAATGTCTGTCCTGTGGTAAAAGCTTTATTAGTAAATACATTCTTAGCAGACACATCCTAATTCACACAGGCGAGAAGCCGTTCGCCTGTACGATCTGTCAAAAAAGTTTTCCTCGTAAAGGTGCTTTGACTGAACACATGGTGACTCACTCAGATGAAAGACCTTTTTCCTGTGAGACCTGTGGAAAAGCATTTAAAGGAAGAAAGTCATTGAATGAACACATGAGAACTCACACAGGTGAGAGGCTGCTCTGTATGCTCTGTGGCAAAAGTTTTACTCACTCAAGTTGCTTGACTTATCACATGAAGATTCATACAGGTGAGAAGGCGTTCACCTGTGTAGTTTGTCACAAAAGCTTTATTCATAAAAGTGTTTTGAGTCATCACATGGTAACTCACACTGATGAAAGACCTTTTTCTTGTGATACCTGTGGAAAAAAGTTCAAAAGAAGAATGGCATTGAATAAACACATACGAACTCACACAGGTTAGAAGCTGCTCTGTAGTACACTGCTTAGAAAATAAAGGGAACACTTAAACAACACAATATAACTTAAATAAATCCAACTTCTGTTAAATCAAAGTGTCCACTCAGGAAACACTGCGGTTTGCCATCAATTTCACATTGTTTTGCAAATGAAATAGTTTACAGGTGGACATTATAGGCAATTGGCAAGACACACTCAATAAGGGATTGGTTGTGCAGGTGGGGACCACAGACCGGTTCTCGTTACCTATGCTTTCTGGCTGATGCTTTGGTCACTTTAGAATGTTGGTAGTTAACAGTCAGGTAGCATGAGTCAGACGCTACCACCCAGACAAGTGGCGCAGGTAGTGCAGCTCATCCAGGATGGCATTGCAATAGAGATTTAGCAATATATCCGGATTTTCGGCTTCTCAATAGATCGATCATTCAGTCATAGTATCGATTAAAAAACAAAACATCTTTACCTAAAACCATGAGGGAAAATGTGCTACCTTTGCACCGCCACTCAGATGGCGCTCTGGAGCCCTTTTACTGTGTGGCGCAGCGCCATCTCTAAGTTGAGGCAGTCACAGGGGAAGACCTGGGCCGTTTCTCAATATGTGTACTTGTGCATTGTCGTGTCCTCGTGAAACGTCATCAGCCTCAGCCCTAGTGCTATTCCAACTCACAAGAACAGCAGACCGAGAACGGACATAGTCCTTGGATGTTGTTCTGGCCCCTCCCTCTTTACCCAGCATGCATCAGAGCAGACTTGTCCGTTCTCCAGACTGACAGCTGTCCCAGCATGCACTGCAGCAGCAGCAGCTTCCAGGTTAGCGCTCACAGAGCTCAGAGTATTAAATTAAAAGTTCTCTTTTCTTCCGTTGTGGAAGGAGGAACAGGAGGAGCACTGCCAGAGAGCAGCAGAGTGTTCAGTGAGAATGTTTTACTCAATCAGATCTACGGTGTGTTTAGCGTTCCTTTTATTTTTGAGCAGTGTATTTTGGCACAAATTAAGGTTAAGTGATCACAGTAGAATTAACATAGATACGGAAGTGATTAGAAGTCACAGCAGTGAGACGTCACAGTAACGCACATGAGAGGCTGTTCTGTTTGACCTGTAAAAAAAAAGAAATGTCCATCTAGAAAATCCTTGACCTTATTGCATGAGAAAATCCCAAATCAGAGGCCTTTTTGTAGTAAAGTTAGGAAAAATATTTTCATTAGCCCAGTAATTTGTTTTTCTCCTGAACACTTGAATGGATGCAGTGAAATATTATAAAGCTGGTAAAATATTGAAACTAACGAATGCCAAAGAACTTGGTTTGGAGGCAAGAGTCTGTACTTCACTATTAAATGAACTCCTAAAACACCAGAACAAGTTTGTATAAAGAGCTAAGCTAAATTGAAGCCGTTGCTCTGTTTGATTTAAAGTTGTTTTTGCTGATCAGTTTGTAGTTCTAATCTTTCCTGTAAACTGAATTCTAGAGATATTTGTGTGTTAAAAAAAAACAAGAATCCATCTAGACCCACTTGTGCTTTAACTACTCAGGACTGAACCAAAACCGGTTGGCCAATCACGTTTCAGTACGATGAGTAAAGGCGGGACATTTGGCTGTCACTAAAGCAAGAGATGCTGAGCCTCTGGCTAAACAAAGTATTGATGGCAGCCCTGGAGGACACGGCTGCTCTCACTTCTGATTGGTCAGAATCCTTGGTTTCATCTTGGAAAGAACAGCAACAGGGTTACAGGTGTAAATAAATTAGCTTGGTTAGTCATGGTGCATTTGTTGGCCGTACCAGATTAGCTCAGGAAGTTCTGCTAAATGTTCCTCCTTTCCCAGAATGCATTGGATGGGAGCGAGCCCAGATGGATGATGTGTAAAACTGAATCAAGACCTCTTTTGGATTCATGATGTATTAAACTAACGCTGAGACATCTCTAGAAGTTCATCTGTTCTGCTTTTAAAAGTGTATTTTTTTATTTGAACTAAGTGTAATAGTTTTGTTCTTGATTATTTTAATGTTTACCTGCTAGGATTAAGGGAAGTTAGTGCAGTGAAGCAGTGTTCAAACGTCAACCCTAACCACTATATAGGGCATTATATATTGGTTATGCCATTTTAAGAGTGTCCCAACGTCTAGTGGATGAAAATGTAGTGGACTCCAAATTTCCCAAAATGCACCTTGAAAGGTAGTGATCATCCATGGTCAATAGACGGGCAGATATATCCCATGATGCTTTGCCAGGGCTGTCCTAGCAAAGCATCATGGGATTTGTTGTGGAGCAAGCACCGTGCTGAAAGGCAGAGTTACGTGACCAATAGTTAGTAAAATCAGTGATGATCTGTCTGAACGGTCAGTTAACTGAGTTCACTGTAAAGTCCACTCTATAGTCCCCGCTCTATAGAGGCATTGATGGATTTAGGGGTTAGGGCGGACGTTTGGACACAGCCTATGTCTGTTCATTACAACAAATTTTTGTTGCATAATTTTCTGCTTGGATTGTTTTGCTTTTGATTTTTGTATTAATGTTTTCACTTTGTGATTGATGAACCAGAGAACAATAAACTTTTTTTTATACATTTTCATATTTATCCAAAGATCTTTATTCATGTTTTCTCTGATATTTTCAGACAACTTAAAGCTCTGGTATATTATTTAATGGTATTAAAATGCCCAGATGATGATTAAGGGATTTACCTTCGCACAATAGTTATTTGTGTTCAATGTTCGGGGAATTTATTTAACTGTTTATTTCAGATTTAGTTTCAAATCCTGTCTTAAAATCTGTGTTTTATTCCCATTATCTCCTGCAGGCCAGTTAGTTCTACGTCAGCCTGAACACCTAAATTCGGCCAATCATATATCAACGGTCATCTGTCAATCAAAAGTTTTCGGTCATAGCATCTTGATTCATATGTCGCAGCTAATATACGCAACGGTTGAAACCAGAATCCTTTCCTTTCCCATTGAGTTGCG
>NW_015151416.1:196301-197257 GCF_000732505.1 Cyprinodon variegatus
CCTCTTGCATGTTTCCTCTGTCCATAGCGTTCCTTGACAGCGTCGTTTCTAAGTCACCAATTTGGTTAGCCCAGGAAACTAGCCCCAACCGGCAGAGTTTGGTCTAGCTCCGATCAATGCCCCGGGCCCTAGAACTGGCGGACCAATCACAAAGCAGAGATTGTTCAGATTGTCATTTCCAAAATTTGAAGACTTTGGAAACCAAGTCCAATTGATTGTTTTTAAACAATCATGACTTGGCTGACTGAGAATCTTCACCAGCGTAGTAACTAGTTACATTTAGTTGAGTAACTTTTAAAGTTCAAGCATCCACCTGATGCAGCACATAGGCTCATGAGGTATAGGAAGCAGGAAGTGACCTCATTCGGGGCTCATTTTCCAGATGCCATTCCGTGATGACGACTCCACGCAATTTCTCTGTCCTGTAACGATCTCAACTGGAATAAACTCTGTTGAGTTTTACTCCTGTTTTTATTCATTTTAATATAATTTAGCAAGTTTTGAGCTAAGAGTAATTAAACCAAGTAGTTTGGTCGCAGGAAAAGAACCAGAAGGGAAGCTCCGAGGTGTAAACGCCTTCAGGGGGACACGACCTCCTTTTAACAGAGGATTTAGTTTATTCATGATTAAGAATAAAACGTAAAAGTTTAAGGTGTTGTTAGTAATAAGTAGTGATTATATGAGATAAAGATAGAGGATAATGGTTTATTATATTATAGATATAAAATAAAGTAGATTTATTTATTGATTAGTATGCTGTCCTTTGTTCCACAATCCATACCAGTGCTGAAGCAGCGTTTAATCAGTTATCACAGTTTGGTGGGAATAGTCTGGACAGTACTAGTGTTTCATGTGAAACAGTTCATATTAATAATACATCGTACAATGAGATCTCCCTTAATAGGAGATATAAAATAAATAAGATTTATTTATTGATTAGAATGCTGTCCTTTGTT
>NW_015151416.1:199835-201447 GCF_000732505.1 Cyprinodon variegatus
TATAGAAGAATGATAACACTACTTCTAGATGGGCATTATCACAGGTATTTAAAGGTAAGACACAGGTGCTGAGTCTCAGATGAGTGAGATTGACTGTCAGAGAGGCAGCTTTGCAGCATTTGACCAAGAAGAAACTATAGAAAGAAAAAGTTCCCCATCATAGATCTATGGACTGAGCTGGACTAAAGTGAGCAGAACTACACAGTAGAAATAAATGGGTCAAGGCACCCAAACAAGGTAACAGACATCTATGTAATGTTTACTCTGAACACACATTTACCCCATTTGCTCCTCAGTAACGTGACATACAGCAGCAACATGAAAGGGACATTTCCTGCATGTAGATCTGCTGTAGATAGAGCTGCTGTATCAACAAATCAACAAAAATGCAGGTACTGCATGTTACATCAAAATCTCCACTAATCTGAAAAGAAGCAACAAAAAATAAATTTTGCTTCCAGTCTGAAAAAGTAGAAAACATTTAGTGAGAAGGTTCATACAGGTCATTACTGGATAATTTCATACTATATATACAAAAAAAGAAACAACAACACTGGTATCACATTTTTAACTTTTAACACTTTTGGTTTTATTAAAGGAAATATCAGATTTTCTCAGGTGCCAAAACAAAATGTAGCAGCTCTGTAAAGGTTCACCAGAGAGCAGAACATAAAGTTAACATGACTATAACAGCTGAATGCAGTGATTTCCATGTTGCTCAGCAAAACACAAATTTATCTAGATCCAATGCCTTTGTGTGTTTTGATTCCATGCTGATTACAACCAAACTGGAAAGTCTTATTTTCTGTCATAGTTGAACACAAATACATCTTTATGAGCCTGAGAGATGAAAAACTTTGTTCGCAGGATTTACTGCTCACAGGTAAAACGACCCTTATTTTACACAACCTGAACAACATCCTGGTATGGGTCCACAAACTGAGTAAACTCCATGAGAGTGGAAGGACTCTCCTTTGCCTCAATATTCAATCCAATCAATATAACCTTTTGTAACATTGGCTCCCTCGCTTTGCCCCGCTCGGTTTTCAAAACAATCAGTCTCAGTCGCTCTGGCGTCATCCCGTGCTGCATTCACTGCAGTCCGACAGCAGGGGTGGCAGGGCTGTCATTTAGGGGGGCATCTGCCACTCTATGCCACCCTAGTCAGGGGTTGATGATAAGGATTTTTACCACTTGCCCGACTTTCACATTTCATTTGCCCAGAACCAATTTTTACTTGCCCAGTATAATATTTGATAAATATAGTTCCTAATATTCATTTTTGTATATAGATCAATGACACATGTTTGTTTTTTAAATGTTTTTTGTAATTCAGTATTTTTTTTTTTTTGCGATCATTGCCCGGCGGGCAAATGCAATGAAATTTGTACTCTCCCATCAATAAAAACGACTTACCATCGAGCCCTGCCAGTAGATCCGCCTATGATTATAATTGAATCACTTTAGTGAATTTTAGGATTTACTTTTCAAAGCATCTTTATATGCATGGAAACTAAGGTGAAGTGTTTTATCTTTCCCCTCCAACATTACGTCTTTCTCCTGTGTTTGTCTTTCCAGACCTCCTGCAGGTTGGAAAAGAGGAGGATTTCTC
>NW_015151416.1:201674-213841 GCF_000732505.1 Cyprinodon variegatus
CAGGTGAAAGAAGAGCAGCTAAAGCCAGAAGATCCCTGGACTAAAGAGGAAACCATGGAGATCCCCATCAGTGAGCAGGAGGAGCAGCAGGAGGCTGGAGGTTAGAGACGGGGGGTTATCTTCCTAAAGCTGACATTGCTTCTTCCTCCCTTTACATGATTAAAACAACAAAACAATTACAAATGTTACACAAATCTAAATGATTATATTATAGAAACAATAAATCTATCCACATCCCCACAGAGTTTGCGATGAAGGCTCCTAGAGGGCTGTTGATCTGGGACAGTTTCAATCATTCCCAGATCCATCTGTGTGGCATTGAATCACAGGCTGTCCTGTAATCAACCCAGACTTTGCACAGGTGTGTTTGTCTGGTTTTGCAGTCTAGAGTGACTGTTCTGTCAACCACAGTTGGTGTTTGGCTCTGTTGCTCTAACCAACACCTTTAAGCACCGCTGACATTAGCTGATCCATTTGCCCTCTCATCTTTGCTGCTGCGATTCCTGATAGGAGTTTCCATGTTGGGGAGAGACGGGTTATTGGCTGACAGTAGGTGGGGATTGTCCCCTTATCGGGGTCTTTCCTTATCAGGCTCTTCGGCCCTCAGTCAGCAATACAGGTTGGGTCCTGTTCTGTAGCCGTTGGGTTATTTGTGCCACTAGGCGATCATGAGAAGAAGCTTCTTCAGCCAGAAGTGCTAATTGCTTTCCCTTTTTACAGTATTGCTGAAACCAAGCAGCAACCTGCCATCACCTGACTAGATGACGTCGGTACAACGAATGTTTCCAGACTTCCTTCTCTGCATCGCTTGCCGTCAACTTTTGGAGTTGACCAAATATTAAAAAAACAATATACCTGTTTTGGTTCATGATTGTCTTTTGTAATGTTTTTAATCACAAGGGAGTGTAAACTATTATCTGAGTCCGAAATGTTAATGTTCTTTTCTTTCATTTTTTGTTTTGTTGTTGATGAAGAAGTGTGTCACATGTAGTTGGGAAAAAGTATTTAACTATTTACCCCAGTTAAATAAACAGAGATTGCTGGGTTTCCCTCAGGCTGCACTTTATTTTCATATCTTTGCAAAGACAGATAAATCCATCATAGAGCCTCACTGCTCTGTAATCAGCCCTGTTCTGATAGACAGAGTTGGTCTCCTTCACTTATGCTGAGGAAAAACCTGTGAAGGTTGTTTTGGAGTCAAAACAAATTATACCTTAAGAAACAATCTGGCTTGTCATGGGAATTAGTCTAAAGCATCCCTCACTCAGACATCTCTCAGCCTTGCAGCTGAAACAAACTGAGTAAAAACTAATTTTTCACTCGATAAACAGCATAACTAAATATATGAGACAGGAGAAATTTTCCATCCACACACAGTAACTTGATATCAAGATTAAAGAACCTCTTTAGTCGCTGACTGTGCCATCTAAACATTATTAGTTTACATTTTTAGTCTAATACTTTTTATTTTATCATAAAGCATTTTATTGTTTTTTATGTTCATATAATTTTTTTACTCATTTCTATTCTTGTATGCCACTACAATGTAATTGTTTCTTTTTTTGTGTGCACACTTTGAGTTGTCGGGGTACTGAAAAGTGCTAAAAAATAACATTTCCTTCCTTTACCCTCCAACATTACGTCTTTCTCCTGTGTTTGTCTTTCCAGACCTCCTGCAGGTTGGAAAAGAGGAGGATTTCTCTGAGCAGCAGCTCTGGAAACAGGAGAGGAATTCCAGTTTGGACCAAGAGGAACCAGAACCTCTGCAGATGAAAGAAGAGCAGCTAAAGCCAGAAGATCCCTGGACTAAAGAGGAAACCATGGAGCTCCCCATTAGTGAGCAGGAAGAGCAGCTAAAGCCAGAAGATCCCTGGACTAAAGAGGAAACCATGGAGCTCCCCATCAGTGAGCAGGAGGAGCAGCTGCTTCTCAAGCAGGAGGAAGGAGATAAATGTATGGTGACTCCTCCTGCTGAAGAAAAGGACCACATTAAACCAGAACCAATGAGGAACCAAGTCGTCTATCAGGACTTGAGTGAAGTTCAGAACCAGGATTCAGTAGAAATCCACCCAAAACACTCAGGATCAGAAGGAGATAAAGGGTCCAAACAGAATAAGAAATGCCAGCAAACCTTAATGACCATAAACGTTGCCAACAGTTCCAAACCCAAAGGGCATGAGGAAACTCACGCAGATAACAGTTTGTACTCCGGTATAAGTTCTGGTGATTCTTTTTCTCAAAATAGTCACTTGGTTCAACACTTGAAAAGTCACAAGGGAGAGAAAACGTTTCCATGTCTGACATGTGGAGAAAACTTTCTGAGAAAAACTCATTTAATGGTTCATGTGAGAACTCACACAGGTGAGAGGATTTATAAATGTCCTTCCTGTGAAAAAACCTTCAGTAATAAATCTGGGCTAAAGGCACACAAAAGAGTTCACACAGGTGAGAAGCCCTTCTCCTGTTCAATGTGTGGCAAAAGTTTTACCTTAAAAGGTAATTTGAATTATCACTTGAAAACTCACTCAGATGAAAAGCCTTTCACGTGTCTGTCCTGTGGAAAATGCTTCCATAATAAATGTGGTCTTCAAGTACACATCAGAATTCACAGCGAGGAGAAGCCGTTCTCCTGTACAATTTGTGGCAAAAGTTTTACTCTGAAAGGTAACTTGACTGAACACATGGTAACTCACTCAGATGAAAGGCCTTTTTGCTGTAAGATGTGTAAAAAAACCTTTAAAAGAAGATTTCTGTTAACAAACCATATGAGATCCCACACAGGTGAGAAGCCTTTTAGATGTTTGTCCTGTGGGAAAAGCTTCTCTCGTAAGTTTCACCTTGATCAACACATCAGGGTCCACACAGGTGAGAACCCTTTCGGATGTCCATCCTGTGGAAAAAGCTTCACTCGTAAAACGTATCTTGACGAACACGTTAGAACTCATTCAGGTGAGAGCGCCGTTAAATGTCCGTTGTGTGGAAAAAGCTTCACGCGCAAATCCAATCTCGATCATCACCTCAGAATCCACACAGGTGAGAAGCCTTACTCTTGCACAGTTTGTGGGAAAAGTTTTACTCAAAGTGGGAATTTGACTTGTCACATCAGGCTTCACACAGAGAAGCCTTTCTCCTGCGCGATTTGTGGCTTAAGTTTTAGTAAAAAAGGTCATTTGATTCCTCATATGCGAACTCACGCAGGTGAAGAGAATTTCAAATGTCCGTCCTGCGGAAAAATCTTTTGTCATAAATCTACTCTCCGCAGACACATCAGAACTCACACATGTAAAAAGTCTTCCTCTTGAGCAATTTTATTCAAAAAAATAATTTGAGGCACTTGACAACTGATAGAGGTGAGAAATGTTGTTCATGCATGACGTGGAAACATTCTGTTTACCTTCACCATTGAGGTCATGTTTTCACCGCCGTTGGTTTGTCTGTTTAACTAAAGAAGCTATGGACGGATTATGGTGAAATTTTCAGAGGAGGCGCGTATTGTGACTGGAAACTAATGATTACATTTTGGTGATGAACCAGATCAGGATCCTGATCAAGGAATGTTTTGAAATTTTCTGTGAATACAGGTGAAAGTCACACAATGCCAGAGGAAATGAGCTACTTGGCAACGTCTCCATCCGCTTTCTAGAAAAGAAAACATGCTTGACATTAGAAGCCACAGCAGTGAGATGCCACAGGAATGCACATAAGCACTACTTTCCATGTTTGACTCATAATAAAATGTCTATCTATAAATTCTTTCACCACATCACAAGTCCACATGTTCAAATGTCCAGCGACGTTTGGGGAAACCTTTCATTAACGCCGTTAATCTACTGTTTTGTTGTGTTTTCTAACTGGAACAAACTCAGTTTTTAGTCAGCCCCTCTTTGTGTAAGCTCTAAGAAAGAAGGGAGGCCGGTCATGTTCATCATAGCTACACCTTGACGTAGAATTTTCTAACAATTATTTGCAAACTATGTTGGAAAATATGTATTTGGTCGATAACAGAAGTTTAACTCCAGACTTTGCTGCATAACCTTTGTAGAAGGTGACAGAGGTCAAACGTTTCCTGTAAGTCCTCAGCAGGTTTGTACGCAGTGTAGCTGCTGTTTTAACCCATTCAGATGAAAATTAATCTCAATAAAAAAACTTATCATTTATTGAATGTATGATATAATGAATGTATGGAATGAGGATGTAATAATTTTTATATTTACTTTCATGAATTTGAATTCTGAATATGACCGGACTTTGCCTTTAAAGGTTCATTACTTGATTCTTCATTCATTGCTCATTGCACACTATGACAGCCCTCAGAGTTCAAAAATAAGAAAACAGCAATGTGTCCAATGTTTTCAAAATATTTTTATTTTGTTAGACACGTGAAAATGATTTATACCCCAAAATAATCCTACTAATATGTTGACTGTCTGTAGAACCTGTTTTACTTTATAATTTCTGCAAAGAAGATGGACTGTATGCTTTCTATGTTTTATTAAACTTTATAGATTCTCTTTTTCTGGGACTCCTGCTTTAGATCCGTTATAGTGAGCTGACTACAGAGTTTCATTCTTCCAACAGCATTTATTCTGTGTGAGAACGAGTCATCACTGATCAACCAACATTTATAGTGGATTCAAGTGGTATCTGGGTGTTAGTTATTTTTATCAAACAAAACTCTAGGAATTTTTCAGTGTTTGGTTTAAGGCGGTTTTAGGAGTATATGAAAAAGTGTATATAGTGTATTTTTTTTCATGTATGGTTCTGCAACAAGAATGATGAGGTGTTATCATTGTAGACGAGCTCCAAACAACAAACACTTCACCTAAAATACAAACTTCTATGTTCAGTGACACAAAGTAAGAGCTAATGATGAAATTGCCATCAGTTAATGATCAAACACATCTTCCTTTTGTTTTCTGGCTCCATCCTTATCAGATAATTCTGTTATGAGACCCTCAGATGTTATCTCCTCTGACCCAACTAGCATGTGTCAGTCTGCTTTTATCATCATTTGTTACCGGTCACATGGTTTTCCACAAGATGACACTAGCATCGAAGCATGGCTTCATTAGACACGCCTCCTTTGTACTTAGTGCACGAGTCCATACATATGAGATATGAAATTATTAAAAATTGGTTTAAAAGTTCCCTTTTCGTTCATATTTCAGTCCGTTTTCTCATCGGTGTGTGAGACGGGAGGTCTGTCTCAGCTGCCAGGTATTTAACAGAGTTTATTTGAAGGCAGCGTTCAAAGACACACACCAAGGATTAGTGAAAACGTGTTCACCAGAGCTGAAGGTTGACAGACTTTTTATAACATTTGGAGCACAAGAACATTAGAACACAAGTGAGAAAACGGATGAGAAAAGGGAATCCAACACCACACCAACTTCTTTGGTTAGGAAACTAATAAACAGATGTGAGGACAACACTATGGAGATCAATTTCTTTTAAAATTAAATAAATACTATAAATTACCATACATAAATTGTCAATAAATATTCCATTAAATAAATAAATATCCCTAAAAAAAATAACAAAAATATGTTAAAATGATCATATTTTATTTGATTATATTTCAAGATTTTTTTATTTATTCAAAGATTTATTAATTAGATAATTATCTATTTTGAATTATTAAATAGTTATTTCGTAATCGAGTATTGTTCTGTGACACAGAATAATAATCCATAATTTTGTAAAATTATTATATGAGCAATGAGTCGATGCAATCAGCTGGTTTTCCTTAGATAGAAAACTTTGAATCAATCTGACTGGATGATCTGGTGAACTGGAAAGTGACCTGAGATGANTTGAATCAATCTGACTGGATGATCTGGTGAACTGGAAAGTGACCTGAGATGACATGATGTGAATTGGAGCTATAGAAATAAACTGAATAGAATTGAATTTATGTATTTTTCATTTTAATTTCTTTTTATTTCATGTTCTTATATTTAAATAAGGAGGTGGAGTTTTTTGTGTTTGATGGAACTAGCAAGAGTTCAACCAGTGTAACAGGAATCAGCGTGACTGAATGAAGCGTGAAGCACATTGGTCAGGTCTCCTGACTTCAAAAAGCTCCATTAAGGTCCAGGCCATTTTCCATTTAAATACTGACTAGGTTATTAACATGGCTGGATTTAACATTCATCATCATATTGAAGATGATAGTTTAAATGCAACCTTTAATGCTATTTTAGACTCAGCTTGCTTTCTTCAAAACATGCATGGACCCACTCTTTCTAATCTTCATACTTTGGCAGGCTAAGGTGGGAACATTTTCCCATCAAAATATCAGTTTTAAAACCTGAACAGAGCATTTTAATTTTTTTCTACTGAACAAGAGTATTCAATTAATTAATAACTTTATTTTAGACAAACCAGTAAAATAATGTACCATGCAAATAAAATAATTGATTACAAATGAAATTGTTGAATGTATAAAAAGAGCCTTAGGAAGTAAACCTTATCTAATCATAATCACCATTTATCAGCTGTTGAGATGCTCTTGGATGAAATCCACCCTCTGCACAAAGCTGCCTGTCAATCTTATGTGAAATTCTCATTCAGGCTTGAGTCTCTGTGCAATGAAGCAACCAGAGAGAATGTCATGATCGTGGCATTGATGACTGGTTTAATTTCTTTTTCCATTCTACTCTGCCCAGTTTCTTTTCACTGCTCATTTGATCCACCTGCTCCTCTATTCTAGGTGCTTCCATCCAGTCATCAGTGCCAGATTATTCTTGTCCTCTCCAGCCAGTGGTGAGTGTTTTTAGAGTGCTTTAGTGATTCTGATTACCTGATCCTGACCTGGTCTGGCTCTCGACCACTGAGCATGTCTGTTCCCGTCTGAACGGTTTGCCTGAAATGTCTTCGGACTCCTGAACCTTGGATCCTGCCTGTTCCCGTTATGATCTGTTTGCCCCACCTGCCTTCAGACTCTGCTATCTTCTCCTGGGCTACAGCATCAGGGACACTCTGGGTGGCGCCCGCTCCATCTTGTTGCCAGCCCACCAGCTGGATCCTACCAGTTCTCTGGCTATGGACTGAACTTGCAAACCAGGTTAATGACTCATGTTTTATAATCTTAATCCGGTACATTTACATCGTCACAGAGGGGAGGTTTTTCTTATGAGGCTCAGATGGGAAGAAAAAACTGATAATTTAGTCAGGACAATGGTCTCATGCTGGATTATTGCCTTGGTGTCTGGGGTTTTATTATTTTAGAGTGCATTAATCAGATTAATCAGATTAATCGATTATTGAAATAATCGTCAACTAATTTAGTCATTGATTAATAGTTAAATTGAGTATAGAGATGGAAAAACATGTCTTTAGCTGACAAAGCGACCCACCTCGAGCAGTAATTAAACCTACATTGTAAAAAAAAATATGTAAACATTTTGCATTTAAGATAAAAAAATAAAAAAAACTTTTTGTCTGTCAATATGTTCAATTCAGATCTTCTTTAAGGAACCTTTGGTGTATCTGATTATTAATCAATAATAAAGAATAAAAAAATCAACAGATTAATCAATTTGCAAAATAATTGTTAGCTGCAGCTCTAGTGCCTACAGGCATCTTCATTTATACAATTATTGCTCATAGCCAACACGACCATAACCTTTGCAAAAGTACTAAAAACAGTAATTGATGTTCCTGTTCCACCAACTAATATCTTTTTAAGAAAACCTTTTTTTTTTAGCCATTTCCTAAACAGTTTCATGTTTGGGCATTACTATAAAGGTCCTGAATAATGCTAAATCAACTTTTTTTAGCTCTCAACCTTAATTCATTCCCTCTTCATCATGCAATTGATATTTTGTTTGATTAATGCATCCATTAGTTTTGCTATCTGAGCAATATTTTATTTAATTGTTTTATTTGAATGTATCCATTTAAACTAAACAAACTTTGACCACAAAGAAATTCTGTCTGAGGACATTGCTTAAAGAATAAAAAATTGTTTAAGAACTTAAAAAAGATTACACACAACGAACCGTTTAAAAAATGAATAACATTTACTCAAGTTACTGTAATTGAGTACTTTTTATGAGTAATTTGTCATTTTCTGAGTAGTTTTTGAAATATGTAATTTTTACTTTTACTCGAGTAAATTTTAACCAAAGTAGTTTTACACTGTTACATTTAAAACCCCCTCACGTTACTGAGTAAAAAAAAAAAAAAAATACTGATGGTGAAAAAATGAAATGTGGCCCTGCCTTGCATTGACCCTTCGTATCGTCTCATAATCCAGTGCTGCGCTTCGGAAGATGGCAGCTGCTAATCACAACTTAGGGAGTATGGATGAGGAAAGGCCTGAAGAGGAAACATATTCTGGAGACGAAAGCCAGAAAAGCTAAAAAAAAAAAAAAAAGCTGGAGCAGGAAAAAAGCATAATACTCCTTCGTGCTTCTGCAGTGTATGAGTTACGCTTGGAGCATCATGGCGGTAACATCATGGCGGTACATACCCAAAATGTTTGACAAAACAGTAGCCAATCCAGTTTTGACAGTAGCCAGGGTGGATTGGCTTAGTTTTTGTAGGCATCACCATTGCCAGAGTTTATGGATTTAAATGTTCTTTTTTCTGGGGGGGGGGGCCATAAGTGTAAGAATGCCATCCATCAATTAAGTCATTTTACATGAATCCGGACACTTAATTTCTGAGAAAAAACCTTTTTATTACCTTTAAGAAGCTCCAAAAGGAATCACAGCCATTTCAAAATGGAACAGAATTCTTTCACAGATGAAATCATGGATTCTGACAAACAGATGTGAAAGCAGCTGCTACACCTGCGTCCTCCTGTGCTGCCATATCTATTTTGGTTTGGCAGGGGGATCAGCATTGCTTTTGTCATAGCTGTATGTCTTGCCTTAAACCGAAACACTGCAGTATGATCTCTAAAGGCTGATTTATACTTACAAACCAGGTCGTCTTAACGGGCATATTGCACATCCAGTGTAAATCATTTAACAGTTTAAAATGGAAAACTGCCAGGCTCTAACCTACGTGTAGTACGCGCTAATGCTACTCTGCTGCGTAACACGCCCTGTTTATATCCCCTTTAACATAGCAAAAACATGCCATAAACACTTAACTTTGGTATTATATCAAGATATACCCTTTAAGTATCAAGTTGGAGTATTCCAACTATTACAACACACACATGCATATATGTTTCACATGTTGTGCCTCTTTATGTGAGAAGTCAAATGACCTTTTTGATTAAAACTTCTGCCGCAAATCATACAGGAAAAAGGCTTCTCACCTGTGTGAAGTCTAATGTGTTCATCGAGGTAAGATTTACGAGTCAACCTTTTACCACAGTATAGACATTCGAAGGGCTTCTCACCTCTATGACTTCTCATGTGTTCGTCCAGAAAGATTCTCCTTTTGAACGTTTTTCCGCAGGTCTTACAGGAAAAGGGTCTTTCCCCAGAGTGAGTTATCATGTGATCAGTAAAATGACCTTTTTGAGTGAAACTTTTGCCACAAATCGTACAGGAGAACGGCTTCATCCCTGTATGAACTCTGCTGTGTACATCAAAATTGGATTTATGAGTGAAGCTTTTTCCACATGCCAGACATTCGAAAGGTTTCTCACCTGTGTGGCTTCTCATGTGTTCATTAAGATGAGTTTTGCGACTTAATCGTTTTCCACAGGATGGACATTGAAAAGGCCTCTCACCTGTGTGAGTTTTCATGTGATCACTCAGTAACATTTTTCTTTTGAATGTTTTCCCACAGGTCTTACAGGAAAAAGGCCTTTCCTCTGAGTGCGTTGACATGTGTTCAGCCAAACTACTTTTTTGGTTAAAACTTCTGCTGCAAATGACACAGGAGAAGGGTTTCTCCCCTGTGTGGATTCTGACGTGTTTATCAAGAGCAGTTTTACTCATGAAGCTTTTCCCACAGGTCAGACATTGATGAATCTTCCCACCTGTGTGAGTTCTCATGTGAACCAACAAATGGGTTTTTTTTAGAAAGCTTTCCCCACATGTCAAACAAGAAAAAGGACTTTTAACCGAGTGAGTCATCATGTGTTCCTTTAAACTACGTTTTTGAATAAAACCTTTGCCACATATTTTGCAGGAGAACAACTTCTCACCTGTGTGAGTTCTGATGTGATTATGCAGCACGTATTTCTTTTTAAAGCTTTTCCCACAGGTTGGACATTCATAAATCTTCCCACCTGTGTGAGTTCTCATGTGAATTGTTAATTTATTTTCTTCTAGAAAGCTTTCTCCACATGTCAAACATGGGAAAGGTTTCTCTCCACTGTGACTTTTCAAGTGTTGAACCAAGTGACTACTTTGAGAAAAACAATCGTCACAAAATGTACAATAGTGAAAGCTGTTATTAGAGCGAGTTTCTTCATGTCTTTCGGGTTTTGAACCTTTAACATCATCTTTATGCTCTGCAGATTTCTGACATCTCTGTTTCAACCCTTCATCTGCCTCAGGTCTGGAGTCTTTTGGATGGATTGCTTCTGGATCCTGGTTCTGAGCATCACTACAGTCATGCAAGACGACTTGGTTGCTGATTGGTTCTGGTTTAATGTGGTCCTTCTCTACAGCAGGAGGAGTCACTATAAATGTCTCTCCTTCCTCCTGCTTGAGAAGCAGCTGCTCCTCCTGCTCACTGATGGGGAGCTCCATGGTTTCCTCTTTAGTCCAGGGATCTTCTGGCTTTAGCTGCTCTTCTTTCATCTGCAGAGGTTCTGGTTCCTCTTGGTCCAAACTGGAATTCCTCTCCTGTTTCCAGAGCTGCTGCTCAGAGAAATCCTCCTCTTTTCCAACCTGCAGGAAGTCTGGAAAGACAAACACAGGAGAAAGACGTAATGTTGGAGGGGAAAGTGGAAATGAAACTCTCAATCAGAATAATTTAATTCACAAGATTGGTTCTTACTATTATCAAACATTACTAATGTGAAATATATCAACTTAAAAAAACAAAAAAACAAAAGCATGGTTGATCGTTTCTTTTTCTTCTTAGAGAAAGGAAACCTCACTTTAAACACCTATTAATAAAAATATAACTTAAATAAATTTTAATAGAAATTTAAATATTAAACAACATTTTAGTTTATAAGGCCTAACTTTATTTGGTCTCCATTTTATAATGTGATCTGTTCAAATATTTACAAAAACTAACTAAAAACACAGGAAAACGTAAAACATTAAAATAACTAAAGTCCAGTTTGCGCTCTGGGCTTCCCTAAATCATCATCAATATGTAATCAAAGCACACAGTGATGCAGCGTTTCCTAACACCATATAAGGACGTTCCTGTCCTCCATGGTATCGGCTCCTCTGCTTTATGTTCAGTCTGTCCTTCTAACTACTGGAAACGTCAACAAAATACTTCATCCATCTTTGTTTATTATATAATTAGATTGCAGATTTACATGTTTCATCTCAAGTTCAAAAAACTACTATTCTTTATTTTTTTAAACATATAATTGAATGAAGTCTTCCCATTAATATGCAGTGCAGAATGCGCCCTAGAACTGTAAATAATTAATGGTTAGGATCGGATCCATAGATCTTTAATCCAGACATTTTAGAGGTTAGTTTTCAATAAACACTTTGAATTTCAGAAATAGCTAAAGGACAATTTAAGCTGATTTTACTTTAAACCTCTCCTGTAATTAAATTCTGCGTGTGCCATATGTGGACAAATTAGCACTAAAGGAAAAATGCTGAAAAACATTTTGCAGCCAAATTCAAATTGTATTTCCTGGACAATAATAAGATCAGGAGAGCAGATGGATCAGATAATCATACATGATGAGGGTAGGGACAAAGCTTTAACTGCATTTAAGAATAAACTATGCAAAATATTAGAGCTGAAACAATTAATTAGATTAATTGATTAATGAGATAATCTTTGATTAATTTAGTAATGGATTAATCATTAACTGGAGTACAGAGACTGTAAACATGCCTTCAGCTGTCAGAGCGACGCAGAGACATCGTGTCGCTCTGACTCCCAGTCAGCATCTATAGTCCTAGCATAGCGTAATGATTTATGAAATGTTGCTGCATTTATCCCCCCATAGAGGATGCAGCCCATTAACCCGAACACAGCCAAAGGGTTTGGCTTTGGGAAGGAAACAATTAGCACAGCTCAGTGAATTATGTACGCCCAACCGGGACTTT
>NW_015151416.1:215712-217046 GCF_000732505.1 Cyprinodon variegatus
GCTCGCTGACAAACTCTCCTTCCAGCTGGACTCAACACATTCTCACTGCAAACACTCACACATTAGCAGCCTCTCTGCTAGCACACGGAAGCTAATGCTAATGCTAACAGCTGCACAGTCCGGCTTCTTCTTCCTCTTCTTCTTCTTGTGTTTGGTGGCGGTAATGCAGCAAACAACTGTTTGCTGCATTACCGCCACCAACTGAAATGGAGTCTGAATCGGAATGAATTAATTCCACCAAACATCTTCTTGTTGTTTTCGTCACATTCTTCTTCTTTATGGGATTATTGGTGGATAGAATCCAAAGTTAAGATGCATTACCGCCACCTACTGTGCTGGAGGATCGGCCAGAGCGTCTGACCAGCCTTGTTTTTATTGTAAATAATCCAGTTTCCCTTAAAAATAATCAAAATACACAGTTTTTCAATTCATGTTTAATGTTTGCTTTATTTCCTCTTAATACAGCATTGATTGCTGTATTTTTTCTCTGCTCAGCCTGTTTTTAGAATCATTCCTCCATAATCATATCTGCCTGTTGGATGTTCACCCTAAATAAGTACAGATTTATTTCATTTTGATTTTCTCCAATTCCATTCATTTTCCCAGCTGTTTTTATAAATAGACTGGGGGCCAGTCTGTAGTTCCCTCCTCCTAAGTCACTGCAATTCTGAGTTTACTTTCTTCATGATAACAGTATTTATTTTAGATTTAGTAAAATCAGTTTCCATCATTCTATCTTCATTTAAAGACAGTTTGGCTATATAACCTGTAAACTCATTCCCTTTAACCCCTTTATGAGCAGGGACCCACGTGAACTTAAACTTAGACTTAATCTGGGCGAACACTGTGCGATATTTACAAGCTGCAACTCAAACTGTACAATGAAACTGCAGGGTTCAAAAGTTCACAGCTTACAATGTCTGTTCTCAGATGAGAGAGATGGCGCTACTCAGACTGGTCAATCTGGAAGAAGAAGAAGAAGAAGAACTCCCTCGTTTGCGCATGCTCAGTGCTCGAGGCTCTGGTAACCACAACCACCTCAGGAGGGCCGACTGAAGTTCAGACATGCTTGATATTCTCCTGACTTAATGATTCCTGATGAGGAGCTGGTCGTTAGAAGCTGATCGCTCCTCGTTACCCCCGTTCACTACACCACACAGGACGCACCATCAGGCTGAAACTAGGCCCCATCCAAAAAAATCTTGCACAACTGAAAAATCGCCCTGAAAAGGGCAAGCCTAATTAGAATTTCAATTCACATTGTGCTTTTTGGATGAGAACATATAAGTAGATAAGAACTGTTTCCATTCTATTCAGTTTATTTCTATAGCTCC
>NW_015151416.1:217785-220068 GCF_000732505.1 Cyprinodon variegatus
ATTCTGGATTTAACAGGAAGCCAATGAAGAGAAGCCAGGATAGGAGAGATATGATCTCTCTTTTTAATTTCACTGTTGTAGATTTGGCAAACTCAGGTAGCAGAAGATAAATTACATTCCAAGAAGTATTTACTCTCCTGCCTTGACCTACATATGATCTTTAGTGACGTCCCATTCCTGATGTTTAGTTTTTTTTTTACTATTCTTTCATAAACTCATTAGTGAATAAACACTGATGTTAGATGCGAAGGCCTGGCTCTCAGTGATTCATCCTAAAGGTGTTTTCTTTCAGGTTAAGGTCAGCACACTGTGCAGGTCAGGCAGGTTCATCCACACCAGACTCTGACATGCATTCATTCTGTGACCTGTTGGAAGAGGAAGGATCCAGATCCAAACTGTTCCCACAAAGCTTTGAAATTGTCCAAAATATGTTGGTCTGCTTCCTTCACTGGAAATAAGAAAAAGTTGGAGAAAGTTCTGAGAAGAATATATAAAAGGCTTTTGCATGAGACCCCTTTCCTGAAATGAGCCAAAATGAAAGCTTTGCTCATTAAAAGCATTGATATGAAAAGGATGGAAAGTAGAGGAGCTGCAGAGGAACATACAGGTTTATGGCCTTCCACCTAATGGAGACCTGGGAATGATATAGCGTAGCATAAATAATGTGAGGCTATAGGAAGCGATAAAAAGGGCAACCGTCAATAGTCGTTCTGAGCTTCTTTATAAGGCCCCTGATAGATTCTAGATAGATTTTCTATGTTATCCTGCAGTGCAGCGCTTCAGATGTCAGAGGTACGCTCACATTGCTGCAGGGTGTCAGGACCATGGCTGTCACCATATTAAGCTGAGTTCGTTCACATCTGGAAAATCCAGCCTGCTGCATGATAATCATGCTTCCAAATAAACAGCAAATAAACAATAAACACTAAAACATGATTTCATCTGATTGGTTGGATCTTTTAACTCAATAAAGATGGAAGCTGACGCCACAACTGCATCATATTAATACAGGATCAGAGTGAAATCATCCTGATTTCTGAGCTGTGACTGAAATCAGTGGGATAAATGATAAAAATCAGCTTTTAAAATGGTGAAAGTCCTGAAATGCAGCCCTAAATATGCAGAAACACCTCAATGTCTTTTCTACTTAAATGAAACTTTGTAATGATTAATGATGTGTCTCGGTCACATGATCAATGTCACTTTATATAAATATTTATTGCAGCATTCCTCCTGGAATATTTTTCTTAGTGGTATATTTTGTTTTACTTGTTTATTCTTTAATTGAAATAAAGATTTGAAAAAAGTATTGATACTGCGCCACTGAATACTGCCATCTGCTGGACATTTTATATCACTACAGGCAATCGGTGAGAAATAATACATTGTTTGCTACAATGTATTATTTTATATCTTCCTTCAAATATGTTTGATATTTGTAGACATACTTTCAGACAATCCATTAATGAGAATATATAACAGGAACATGTGACTAAGGATGTTTGTGGACTGGGATTTATTTATGAAATAAACTGTCAGTAGGAGAGAGGAGCCAGAGAAGCAGGAAAGAAAAGATCTTCAGTAAAACCACAGAAGGAAAATAGAATCTGTGTTTACAGCTTTCCTTTTTTAATTACAGAAACACTGTATAAATATAGCTAGATCTTTTTACCAGAACTGTAAAAAATAAAAAAGAATTAAAAGCTGATGAAAATTAACATTTCTATAAAGACTGAATGTCAAAATAAGATTATTGCCAGTTTTCTGTGTAGACTAGTGTTTTTTTTTTCATGAACCAAAATAGAATAATCAAATATAAAATTTAATTTCCTAAAAATCAGAGAAACTCCGCTAAATAGATGGAATATAAAGAACTGACTTTATCCAGAAGGAGGCAGCAGTAGGCTGATTTCTGCACCAAGAAGAAGAAGAAGAAGAAGCCGGACTGTGCAGCTATCAGCTGTTAGCATTAGCTTTAGCTTCCGTGTGCTAGCAGAGAGGCTGCTAATGTGTGAGTGTTTGCAGTGAGAATGTGTTGAGTCCAGCTGGAAGGAGAGTTTGTCAGCGAGCAGTTAACTCCTGCTGGAGAAACATTCCCAGAGTTTAAAGGAAGATTAGATCAGATCGAGGAGGAGAAGATGGATGATCAGCACAGACTGCTGGATTTCACCAGGATCCCCCAGATCATCTTACACCGGATAGGTAGGAACCACCTGATACTAACGCTGCCCTCATCAGGCTACCTGGAGACACTAGCCTAGGAACCATAGGTAGGAACCACCT
>NW_015151416.1:222121-222376 GCF_000732505.1 Cyprinodon variegatus
CGCTGCCCTCATCAGGCTACCTGGAGACACTAGCCTAGGAACCATAGGTAGGAACCACCTGATACTAACGCTGCCCTCATCAGACTACCTGGAGAAACTATTCTAGGAACCATAGGTAGGAACCACCTGATACTAATGCTGCCCTCAACAGGCTACCTGGAGACTCTAGCCTAGGAACTATAGGTAGGAACCACCTGATAATAACGCTGCCCTCATCAGGCTACCTGGAGACACTAGCCTAGGAACCATAGGTAG
>NW_015151416.1:225998-239272 GCF_000732505.1 Cyprinodon variegatus
CTAAAGCCAGAAGATCCCTGGACTAAAGAGGAAACCATGGAGCTCCCCATCAGTGAGCAGGAGGAGCAGCTGCTTCTCAAGCAGGAGGAAGGAGACGTAGAAGAGAAACCTTTCCCATGTTTGGCATGTGGAAAAAACTTTCTAAAGGAAGAACATTTAATGGTTCACATGAGAACTCACACAGGTAAGAATTTGTTTTCCTGTATGATCTGTGAGAAACGTTTGACTAAAAAAAAAACATTTAAATACATGATGACTCACTCAGATGAAAGGCCGTTTCTTTTAGAGTTAAAGAAACGCATCAGAACCGCAGGTGAGAAACATTATTAATGCATAACATGTGAAACAAACTATAGCCCCGTTTCCACTACCCTCTGAAACAGATCCATGCCGAGTTCGGACCGAGCTTGGATCAGTTGACCGTGCAGAACTTGGTTCCTTACATTTATACACCACGCTAGCGGGTTCCTCGCCTCCTAGTGCTGATCTATGGTGCTACTGCTAGAATTGAATGAGGGAATAAAGCAAATCAAAATGGTGCCCAGAACATTCAGGAAGTTACGTTTGGTTATAATTGTGATATTTTGTTGTTTGCAGAGAGTCAGGCACAGAAGACAGCCTTTAGTATCACCACACTCTTTTGAAGCCATAATAAAATGTAGTGTTGAGAAGATTTCGATTGTTGTTTACAGTTGTTCTTCTGTTTTATGGCAGTTGGCAAGCAATAATGATGTACATTACTGCCAACTACTGGAAGCTGACTGTAAGGAGATGACGCAGTCTGCTCATGAGCTCTTTGTTATCAGAAAAACGAGCCAGAACTGAACCACGCCGAGCTTTACTGATGAACTAGTACCAGTTTAGTGCGCTTCGGTTGTGTCTAGCACAGTCCAGTTAAGTTTGCATTCCATTCACACTCAACAGGTATCGCGGTTACCATGCATGGACCGATGTTAGGGTAGTGGAAATGGGGCTTATGTTTTAAAAAAAGATTTCATGCTCGACATGAGAAGTTACAGCAGTGTGACGCCTCAGGAATGAACAGTAGAGACGTTTTCCATGTTTGACTGGTGAGAAAAATGTCCATCTAGAAACTCCTTCATTCATTACATGATAATCTGTCAGGTTAAAGACCTTTTTTCTAGGCAAGGTTGGAGAAAAGCTTTCATGAACATTGATAATTCCACTGTTTACATGGAAACCAGAACAGATAAGATATAATATTGCAAACCCGGTATAACAAATGATCTATGGGAAACCAAAGGGCTGGGTTTAGAGTGTGGAGTCTAGTGTTGACTAAACTGTCCTAAAACAATGAAACATGTTTGTTCAAAGAGTAAAAAATACTAAATCTATTGCTGTTATTTCATTTAAATCTTAAATTAATGCTGATCAGTTTGCTAAGTTGCCTGGAAGTTGGCTGTATGTTTCAAAAAAATATGTGAAGGTGAATAAACTAAACTTTTGCCCTCTGCAGCCCTGCTCACCGAAACAGAAGAGAAAGTGAAGCAGATTCTTTAAAATGTATAACTGCACTATCTGATAAAGATCTACTAAAATGTAACCTTCTTTTGGGGGAGGNTCCATCCATCCATCCATCCATCCATTTCTCTCTCCACTATATGTGGCATAACTGTCAATCACAGTGGAAGACTCCACTGTGAAGCACTTGCTTCCTCTTTAACTATACATTTATTTTGATAGTTGGGAGAAATATGGCAATAAATAGTAGGGTTGTCAAAAATATCGAAACTCAAAAAAGTATTGATACTAATTGTTGTATCCGGATACAATACTCGTTTTTAAAAGTATCGATACAGTGCCGTCACCAGTGGCACCTAAGCAGTCATTTATCTTAAGTGCAGAATAGAGGACAATGCACTTTCAGAACAGTGTGTGATTGAATAATTCTACGCACTTTTCAGTTTCAGACTTTTTTTGTAAGAGGTGCAGCTGCTGAGAATTATTTTTGTTTCTTAACCGGTTTGGCTAGAGTCATTGTTATGTGTGCAAAGCATAGCCAAGGAAGGAACACTTCATTTGAATTGTATAAGTTTTTTATCAAGCTCGCTTAATATTGTGCACAGCAAACAACCTTTATTGTTTTTATTTATTGTATTTTATTTATTAATGAAAATATTTCTGTAGAATTTTGGAGTCTTTGTTTTTATCCTCGTGGTATCAAAAATAGTATCGAGTATCGAGTATTTTCCTTAGTATCGGTATCGAGTTGAAAAGTTTAGTATCATGACAACCCTAATAAATAGTGATTTTACCCCGATGCCAACATTTACCCCTATTGCTTGGAGGCACTGGGAGACAAAATGGAAGGAGGCTGTCTGCTGCATTAAAAACAGTTCTAGGTTGTTGTTTTGAGTTTTTTTGTTGTTGTTTTTGTTGCTTTATCATAGGCTGCATCTTTCCCTGCAGACCCTAAAAGACAAAAAAAAGGGCTTTTAAAATCCCCAGTCTCAGTCTGAAGGGTGCAGCCTTTATACTTTCATAGCACTCTTTTTTTCCTATGAGGGTAATTAGGGAGGGAAGTTAGTTTCCGTGATTGTTGAACTCATCAAAATCGTGAGATGGGCCTAATTTCAGTGTAATATTGACAACTTTCAACATAACCAGCTGAAATGAGCTGAACAGTCCTGGGAAGGGAGTTCAGATTTCAGTCTATTGCCAGAATTACATTGTAGCAGATGCTGTGTGAGAGTTGCAATGCCTGCTGGGGGATGTAGTCACCGTCTGGTTATAAGCAGTTAGACCAACACATGGATGATTAAAGTGAAGTCTCCTTCCTTTATCCTCCAACATTACGTCTTTCTCCTGTGTTTGTCTTTCCAGACCTCCTGCAGGTTGGAAAAGAGGAGGATTTCTCTGAGCAGCAGCTCTGGAAACAGGAGAGGAATTCCAGTTTGGACCAAGAGGAACCAGAACCTCTGCAGATGAAAGAAGAGCAGCTAAAGCCAGAAGATCCCTGGACTAAAGAGGAAACCATGGAGCTCCCCATCAGTGAGCAGGAGGAGCAGCTGCTTCTCAAGCAGGAGGAAGGAGATACATTTAAGGTTATTTCTGATCACGAAGAAAAGGGCCAAACTGAACCAGAACCCATCAGCAACCAAGTCATCTCTCAGAACTCTAGTGACAGTCAGAACCAGGATCCAGAAGAAATCCATGAAATAGACTCCGGATCAGAGGGAGATAAAAGGCCCACAGAGAATAAGGGATGTCAGAAAACCAAAGAGCATAACAATGATGTTCAAACACTTAAAAGGCAAGAGGGAAGTCGCACGGATAACAGGTCTCACTCTTGCACAATCTGTGGCGAATCTTTTTCTCTGAACAATGATTTAGTTCAACACTTGAAATGTCACAAGGGAGAGAAATGCTTCCCATGTTTGACATGTGGAGAAAGCTTTCTAAAGAAAACCCATTTAAAGGTTCACATGAGAACTCACAGCGGTAAGGAGATCTATGACTGTCCGTCCTGTGGAAAGACTTTCATTGATCAATATGGTCTCGACAGACACCTCATAACTCACACAGGTGAGAGGCCGTTCACCTGTACCATCTGTAACAAAAGCTTTACTGGAAAGGGTAGTTTGTCCTACCACCTGACAACCCACTCAGATGAAAGGCCTTTTTCCTGTAACACCTGTAAAAAAACATTTAAAGAAATCGATGATTTCAATGTGCATCTGAGAACTCACACAGCAGAGAGGCCTTTTGAATGTCACTTCTGTAGGAAACGCTTTACTTATAGACCTAATCTTAATAGACACATCAAAATTCACACAGGTGAGAAACCATATTGCTGTTCGATTTGTGATAAAAGTTTCACTCAAAAATCTAATTTGACTTCTCACATGAGAACTCACACAGGTAAGAAACCGTTCTCTTGTACCATTTGTGGCAGAAATTTCAGTCAAAAAGGAACTTTGACTAAACACATAACAATTCACACGAGTGAGAAACGCTTTCCATGCACAACATGCGGGCTGAAATACAGCAACCAAAAAGATCTGATTCTTCACATGAGACGCCACAGCAGTGAGACGCCACAGAGCTCAGGCTTCATCCAGACCGTTTTTGTCTTAGTCTGAAACCCAAAAAACATACCAGGATTTTCTTTGTGTTTTATTGTGCTAAAATGACAAATCTGGAAAGTTTCATTTTTTTTTCCCTTTTTTTTTTTTGCATAAAATGAAAATGGGAAAGAATTGGTTAAATAAATAAAAAAATATATATATATTTTCCTGTGAGGCTAGACTCTAGCCTCTAGAGGCTTGACTTTGGAAACTCATCGTTTGTTACACAGTTACACAGCTTGAACCAAAAAGTCTCTTTGCTGTTAACCTAATCTGGTGAAGCTAAATGCTAAATCAGCTTGCATTAGCATCGAATGTGAGATTTTGCATTTAAAAATCAAATGCCGATAAACTGAAGACTGAAAATTCAATATTAGCTGCAGCTAAAAGTAAAACACTTTTAGCTGCAGCTTTTTATCCAACGAGGAATTATTTCAGAGTTATGTTATCATCTTGAAATATAGATAATCTGACAGTTAGCTTAGTTTGAAACTAAACTAACTAAATGAATACCCTTACTTGTGGTTGAGCAGCAACACTTGAACCAGAGTATTCCATTAGTTTATGACAGGTAGATGACGAGGAGTACAGAGGAAAAATGGAGGGACCCTGAAGGAGCCTTCAGATTAGATTAGATTTTTATTTTGTGCAAAGATTTAGGAATTTGATGATTTTTTGTTATCAGGTTTCTATCAGGTTTGTTGGAATAAGTGAAAACACTGGATTTTTTTTTAGTTTCTGCTTTAAAAATGTAAAACAAAAATAAACAAACTGCCTGTAGGAACACTGACCCAAAGGAAGGCACAAAAAAGACCTTTTCAATGTTTGATTCGTGGTAAAATGTCCATCTTTTGACCCCTTCTCCTCATAAACGTTCAGGTTAAGATCTTTTCAGGCCAAGTTTGGAGGAAAACCTACTAACAGCATTAATGTCTACATGAAAACTTGATAAGGCGTAATATTGTAAACCTGCTAAAATAATTAAATGTTGGGAAGCTTAAGATCTAAGTTCAAAATGTCTGAAGTTCATTATTAAACTAAAATGCTAAAACACTGAAACATGTTTGTTTAAAGAGTTCAAGATTAAAGGTTCTGCTGTTATGATATGAAGTTGATATTTTTGAACATTTTGTTTGAATTATTTTAAGAAGTTAAACACTAAAAGTTTCATGTTTCTGCCTTTTAAAGTTTTGGCTAATCTGTAATTTTCCTTCAAGCTGATTCTAATGGTGTTTATCTTGATTCTGTTGTATTTACCTGCTATGATTAAAGGAATGCATCGTCTGTTTCTGTCATCGGCTCTGGATGCTTTTCATTCATGTAATTACTTTTTGATTAATTCACCAAGCAGAAATAAAACCTCATGGATCATGACAATAAGTTTCTTTATGTGGCTTTATATCAGTCACAAAAGTTTATTGTTTTTTATGAAATTCTGAGCTGACCTAAAGCTCCAGTATATATTTTATTGCGTTAAAATGCTCAGAGGATGAGGAAGTCGAATTTCAGGTTTCACATAAACTCTAAGAACATTGTTTTGAATTTTTGGTTCATTTTCTAAACATTGTTTGGCACGGATCATTTGTATTTGTCATTATTTTGAGCATTTCTTTGCTGAAATAATTTAAGATGTGCAAAAATAATCAGAGCCGTCATCCATCGTGACATTGATATACGTCAGTAGATCCGTTTTCAGAGTTTCTATCTGATTTAGAGTTAAATACTGACAAGGTCATCACAGTGGGGGACTTTAACGTTGAAGGCAATAGCTTAAATGCTGCATTTAATGCTACCTTGGGCTCAATTAGCTTTAGACCCATTCACGCTTGAATAGAGGAGAATTAGAATAATCCTAAATTTCAATAATAAATTCACAAAAGCTGCAGCCACTGGTGTATAAAACCACTGTAAAGTGGCTTGAGATGACATGTGTTGTGAATTGGCGCTATATAAATAAACTGAATTGAATTGAATAATAGTATTTTTTATTTTTATTCAGTTGTCAGTAGGGCTGCAACTAACAATTATTTTGCTAATCAATCTATATATTTCTTATTAAAAATCAAGAAAAGTTTCCTTAGAGAAGATAATATGCAAAATATAAACCAAGTGAAACTAAAACTTTGCACCACACAAGGAGTTGAGGATAGAGCATATTGATGGTGAAAAATGTTTATATATGTTTTACTATTCTGGTATAATTACTGCTCTTTTAGCTTGTTTTAGAGTCTACAGTTCAGTTTGTTATTAATCAGTTACAGAATTAGTTGATTATTTCAATAACTTTTTTTTCATGATTATTTTCATTGTTTCTGCCCAAGCTGTCAGACTGACCCGGAGCCATAGCTCTGTAGAGCTGTTTGGTCTTCCAGCTCTCAGCAGTAATGACTTTATGTGATTCTCTTCATTTGATGTCCGAGCCCTGGCAGTGAGGAGTTTCATAGGGTGGAGTTCAAGAGCTAGTCATCAACCCGAGAATTTAAATAAATTAGTGAATCATTTTCTAAAACCTTCTAAATAAAATGTATAAAATGTATATTGAGTCTACAAATATTGAGGATTAAAAGTTTTTTGTTTTTTTTACAGTGTTCTGTCTGGCAATGTGGCAATAAGAATAATTGTCTTGATGCCAAAAAGAGCCCAACAGATTTTACTTTTACAAATGGAGCAGTACGGCTTTCGCCATAGTGTTCCGCTTGATTTACGCATATAGGTTGCTTTATTATAATTATGCATGGATTTTTACAGATGATATGGACACTGCAATATTAGTAGAACAGAAGAGGAAAAACAGAAAAAAAGGACAAAAGATGAAAGAAAGAGGAGATAGTGTTAGGGTTTCTTTTTGTGGAAGATGTTTTTTTTTTTTTTTTTTACTGTCTCCATCGGTCCACTAGATGACGCCCTTTTGCCTTGTTGGCCTGGAGGCCCTCTTCTGGTTTATCACCCACACCTGCGGGTCATTTGGTCATTACCTGAGGAGTATATGAGCAGCTGACTGTCACCACCTCGACGCCAGAGTGTTTGCCAGTATTGGGTACTCTAGCCTTTCTGAGATTAGCTGAGTCTAACCTTCTGAGTTTTTGTCTCTCTGCATCCAAAGTTCTAACCCTTTGTTCTCCTTTGTGGTCAGGATTATTTCCTGATTTACTGGATTAGCCTGGTCCTTCAAGCCTGGAAGGAATTATTTGTCTCTCTGAGATTAAGGAAATCATTCACCGCTTCAGTTTGCAGTCCACTTCAGGAAGGCTCGTTGATAGTCCGCTCTGCTGCTCCTCTGGACCACTACAAGTCTGCCTGTCTGCCCTCCAGCCAAGTATCTCCTTATCTGTACAGTCCCCACAAACAGGAACCAAGGAGCAACCACAAGTCATCTACAGTGAGTCCTTCCCTGGCTTTATTTTAGTATTGCCCTGAAAATTCCCATGGACCTAGAACTCATCACTCTGATCTCCCTCTAGTGATTCCGGTTCCGGTTCACCTGACCGCTGGATATTCCCCAAGCTGAGAATCTATGGTTTTTGTCCCTTTGAGTGTCACATTTCAATAAACTGTAAAACTTTTCATCCGCCTCTGAGTTGTATCTGCATGTGGACAAAATATCTGAAACCCATCATGACAGATAGAAGGGAGATAATGATAAAACATCTTCAGTCTGCTTCATCACCTGCAAAGAGACGTAAAAAGAACAGCACAACCAACGGATATGGAATGAGACATACAATAAAGTAACACCTAGATATTATCGTGAAAGTATTAGTAGTATTATTTGAATTTATTTTATTAATATATTTTAATAATTTATTTTATTACTTGACATGTACTCTGTGTTACCTGAAGATATGAATGTGGGCTTTCTGTATGGAAGTGAATCTCTAAGTACCTGGAACCAAGCACCTGTAGTTGTTTGTGAGAGTGCACTTGTGAACGTAACAAAAGGAAAAATGCTCAATAGTGGTCGTAGAGAGCCGAAGAGGCGCAGGCTCAGTTGTATTATTCTGAGCTACAGTAAAAGCAGCATCTTTAAAACCCCTTCTGTAATTCATGGAAGCAGAAGTGTAGTATCTTATTTTAATTTTTAACCATTGCTCCAGGCAGCAAGGATTTTCTTTATAGGTCTGACTTTCACCAGACCAGAGAATCTTTTGACCAAAACATCGGATGAAGAGGATGCTCTCTGCTGTCCATCATCTAGAGGAGGTTCTAGAGGAGTTCCTAGAACTGCTGGTTGAGCTTCTTTCAGTCATTAGCTCTGATGATGATGATGGAGGAAGAGATCAGACTCTCCACAGCATCCTGAAGGTGTGTTCAGACCGAGCGTGGTGATTTCCTCCAGCTCTGCATTCAGATGCAGTGTTTACATCCTGGACGCATCATCAAGGAGGAGGAGCTTCAGCTGCATGGAGCAGACCCCCCCCAGTGATGTGGAAAATACTCAGCAGGTAGACTCAATGGTTAGAGCTTCTATAGAGCAGGTTTTAGCATTAAAATGGTCATTAGTGAAAATTAACTAACAGAAGTCTCTCTTGGCCCTTCATAAGGGAAGAGTGAACTGTCCTTTATTTAACCAACAATAGAAAGTCTTTCTCCTGTGTTTGTCTTTTGGATTGGACTTCATGCTGAGTGGGCGCTGGTGCCAATTTTGGTGCTGCTACTCCCCAACAGCTCTACAGCTCTACTCCACCCTGTTGATCCAAGTTTTGTGAATAATCTCATGGAAAAATTTTTACAATACTCCATAACCCAACACTAAGAGCTACTCTGGAAGTTTTGCTATTTGTACTCCTCCTGCTTCGTCATAATTTGCATTCTCCCCCTTAGCGATATCTTCTGGAAACATTAATTTCCACTGCTATGCAGATGACACACAAACTTTTCACTCCCACCTCCTTTATTAACCTTTTGTTAGACGAAATAAAATCCTGTTTCACGTCAACTTTCTTAAATTAGATAATGACAGGACAGAAATCCTCCTAGTGGAAACTAAATCTACATTATTCAAAGCTGAACGTTTCAGCTTCAGTCCAAAACACAGCAGCACGCATCATTTCTAGAACCCCCTCTTTCCATCACATCACCCCAGTCCTACAGCAGCTCCACTGGCTCCCTGTCAAGTTAATTCACTTCAAAATACTCTCACTTTTACTTTTAAAGTTATTCACAATCTTTCCCCTCCCTATCTCGCCGATTTACCTCAATGTCAGCTCCCCCTAGCATACTTGGATCTTCCTCAACTGCTCACATTGTTGTTCCTTCCATCTGTCTCAGCACCGTGCGGAGCGGTCTGCGCCCGCACACTGGAGTCCATTCCACCCTAACACCTGTCATACCCAGTCTTTATCCTTAAGGCTGATTTATACTCAGAAACCAGATCGTCTGTGTGTGTCGCAGTGAATGCAGATAATCCCCGCCCCTTCTGCAGACACTCTGCTGCATCTCTCTCAAATTATGACGGCAGACAGGAGGCCTCTGATTAGTCAAATCTACATCCGCTCTACTCTATGCGTATTTCCTGTTTGGTTCCTTACCAGCTTGTTTTGTTTGTCTGACCACCATTGTGGAAAACGACTGGAGAAGATGGACCAGCTAGCAGAGCGAGGTTGAGCCAGTTATAGGCAATATTGTTATTTCTTCCTCTATTCAACAAAAACTACATATTTTTAACCAGATTTTAATGACGGAAAGCAAACGAATCAAGCAGCAATGCATGGTACCTCAAAACATGGTTGTTGAATGAACTAATGAACACAAACCAGAAAAGCATTGAACTGAAATATCATCTGAAAAATCATCTGAGCTGAGTTTGCACAGGGATCTTTGCATGCCTCCCTCTGAGGTGTTCCAGGCACGTCCCGCCTGCAGAAGGCCCAGGGGACGACCCGGGACCATTGGAGGGACTGTGTGTCTCCCCCAGCAGAGGAGGTGTGTAGAAAGAGGGAAGTCTGGGAGTCTCTGCAGAGACTGCTGCCGCCAGGACCTGATCCTGGACAGAGCGGAATACGATGATACGAGGATACTAAGTTAGTGAGTGAGTGAATTAGTGAGATGCCTGAACAGGAGCTGAACAGGAGAAGTATTTGGATGTTACAGACTTGATGCAGACTGTTAATAAAAATAGAAAATAGCAGAGGAGCTAGGGATGAGCTGTACTGATGAAGGGAAGGTTAGAGATGGGCCTGTAGTTCTGCAGGTCAGCTGTTCAATGTGCTCCTTATTTAGTAATTGCTATTTTTAGAGCAAACAGGAAAAAAACAGGAAAATTAGCTGTAATTATAGAATATTGTCCCTAATAGTTTCTAAATACACAGATCTGAGAGACAGATTAACATTAGCTTTCCTTACTACTTACCAACCTACAAAATGATCTAATGTATTAAAATCTTTTTGGAGATCAATATCTATAATTACAAGATATTGTTTTATATCTATTGCTGCTGAAATTTCCTCTACTAAATCAGCTGTTGGTAATGGAGAGGAGGGATTAGATTAAAATCTGTACTGATGTTACTTAATGTGGCAAGTAGGGGGAAGTGAGCCACACAGGTTTGTTGACTAAGAGGGAAGAGACAGTCCAGCTTACATTAGTGGCTTTATTGAATACACAAGTTTGAAAACCCATTTATCCATACAAATTAAAAAACATAGCTGGACCAGGAGCTGTGGCCAACGGTGGAAATAACTGGAGGGAAATCAAAATATAAGACACGATACCATAAAAAAAAAAAACGCACCTCAAATCAAGAAGAAAACAAGCTCCCGGGGATCCACCACCACAGACATGAAAATCAGCTCCTAGAAACACAATACATGTTAAAAACATGGATGATCAATGCAAAAAAAAGAAACAGGAAATAAGACATTTTTTTTCTGTCATTTTAATCACCAAACAAATAAATGTGTCTCTGTTCATTCAGATGCTACTGAAAGAAGAGTGAATCCAACCTGAGTGATAAATCGTTCACTGTGTAAAATGAACACAAAAGACCACAGGTTCAAATACAATGATATCTTTATTAGCTACAATCACACAGTATTATATTTAATAACTTAACAAAACATAAAACACTACTGAAAATAAGTGGGAAGAGAAGTAAAAGAAAAATAAAAGGGAAGGGGGTTTAAGAGCCCTTTGAAAGTCTGAGATTTTCAAAGTTTAAGGCTTAATGCATTTAACAGTGTCCTTTATAATAGCAGCAGATGAAATGTAAATAAACCCTGACACACACAGAGATGTTAACTGAAGTCAAAACAGTAAAGTTTCATTCAGTTTATGGTGAAAGATGGATAATGACTCAGGAATGCATTAAACTCTGATGAGGCTGTAAGACCCGTTAGCTTAGCTGGCCCCAGGGGTTCTGGTTCAGGTCGGGTCCAACCTAAACAAAGAGAGGGTTAACTCACGATGTAGCAGTTAGCTTCAGTAGCATGTGACTCGTTCGGTCTGTAGTGAGCTTTAGCATTCAGTGAAACTTCTAAAATCATCAGCAGTTGAATCAGAAGCTTATTTTCAAATAAAAACACCAACGCGGCTATTCTATCTAGTTATAGTTCACCCAACCTGAGCACTTATTAAGCATCAGATGGGAGGAGGGGGAAGGGCAGTTACTGTTTTTGGTTCGGTGGAGGGAAGGCCTTTGGCCCGGTCTGGTTTTCTGCAGGCCCGTCTTTGGTCCAGTCTGTTCATCCAACAGCAGTTCAAAGAGATTTGGATCAATCCGATACAACAATAAGAGGCGATTTGCAAGGGGGTTCATGGTAGCATGGGATGTCTCCCTTTTTTGCTATGGTGGTTAGCATGTACCCGCGGCCTGTAGCAGCACTTTCAAGGCGCTGCTCTGTCCCTCCGTCTCACAGGCAGTCACAGTCCGGCAGGCTCTAATGGCTTCTTTCGACTAACAGCAGTCGGGGCCCCTGTTGTTCGGCGGTTAGACGAGCTGGATTAGCTCTGCTATCTGCTGCAACAGGATTCAGGATACACTGCTTTCACTCAGTTTGAATGCAGTAAAAATAATGCTCCTTCTGAATCGCAGGAAAAAGGCAGTTGGATCTGCCCAGCGAGCGCAGACTTCTCCGGAGGGGTTTTGGTTGTTATGTAGCGTAGCCTTTAGTTTGGAGCACTTTGCCTAAACGTTAGTGAAGCAGAACCACCGGCAAAACAAGACGCTAGTATAGGAAGCTAATGTTTTTTAAACATTCGCTGGAGGGGTGTGTCTTCAGAGCAGCATAGTTCCGGCAACATCAGTGAAAGTGGATCGTAACAAAGGAGACAGAAGCAGAGATACAAAAAGCAACTCTAAAAGGCGGCCCTGTCCAGAAACCACACAGCAAGGCAGACGAGCTCCGAGCCAGCTCCCATGTCAGAGGATGAAGAGAGCACATCCAGTTAGTCATATGCACTAAATCAGTAAATGGACCATATAGTGAAGCTTAGAGTATAATGATGATGTTAAAACATACTTTTATTGAACAACAGTGTTGGGATATATTGCCAAAATGGAGCTAAATCAGTGGGGTGAGCCATCTGAAACCACCCCCCCTTTGTCAGCCACCTGGAACCCATCCCCCTTCTCTTCTCCACAAGGGAGAACAAAGGATTCCCTCCAAAACAAGAACAAAGAAGACCCGGCCCACTGTGGGAGGCGGCCACCTCAAATGGACCAATCAACCAAATACTCCAACAGGAAGTTCCCCCATGTCACTCATGGCACAGACCAATAAGCCGATACTTCCACAGGACGTGCTCCCGTGTCACACATGGTTTAAAAGCTAGAGGCAGACATCTTTCTTCCTCTTTTTCCATGGGTTTGCAGCCCATCAGGAGAGGCCCCTTTCACGTGAAATATCACAAGAAAGCTGACTGGAAGTAGCTTTCGTTATCCGGCGTCGCAAGTCACGGATCGCAGTGTTCCATCGTGCATAGCAACCGCGCTGACTGGGAGATAGAAAGCCTTTGAAGCTGACCGCGGAGTTTCGTTCTCCCCTTCCTTGGACGAATCGGCTGAGAGGACGCTCTCTAGCCGATCACCTCCTAAGATCACCTCCTGAAATCCCTCCCTTCCAACTCGTGAGCAGATCAACCCCTCTGCTGCGGCCCGAGCTGACTGAACTTTCACAAGGGGCGGCCTGGGGGCAGAGAACCTCTGCCCGACAGAAAGCAAGATGCGTTTGCCGAGGAAACGCCAACCA
>NW_015151416.1:240402-241801 GCF_000732505.1 Cyprinodon variegatus
TTATCCACCTAAGAACACTAAATTGATTTTGCCTTCGATGTTGAATAAGATAATAATTAACTATAACTCCAGTTCTAGTTAACCATCTATTCATTATCTGCAGGACATTATTTTTGCACAACAACAGCAACAGAAAAGAGAACTTACCTTAATCCTCTGAGCTCTGTGAGCCCTAACCTGGAAGCTGCTGCTGCTGCAGTGCATGCTGGGACAGCTGTCAGTCTGGAGGAGAAACAAGTCTGCTCTGATGCATGCTGGGTAAAGAGGGAGGGGCCAGAACAACATCCGTTCTCGGTCTGCTGATCCTGGGAATTGAAACAGTACCAGGGCTGAGGCTGATGATGTTTCACGAGGACGCACAAGTACACAGGCTGAGAACCAGCCCTTGTCTTGTTCTCGGCCTCTAAATGTCTCGGGGCTCCTTCATCTCAGTTGATGAGGTTGGTAGATGAATGTACTTGGGTGAAGTGATTTACAATGTAATGTGAAAAAAGGACCTTGCCTCATGTCCAACTCTCTTAAATTTATTGCACAATTTTTTTTTGTATTGTAAGAAAAGCAGGCTATGGACACAAAACATTTATTTCTGCCTTTAACTGACTGTGAACATTTTTCATAAACAAAGCAGGGTGTCAAATGTGAACGATTGCTTACAGTAGTTATCTCTGTAAAATTGACAGCCCGTAGTAGCCACGATTGTTCAGCCATGTCTTTGTACAAATACGTCGTCTCCTTTTTCTTTTTAGTGCTTTCAGCATAAAATTGCCCACATATCCAAGGCAGCATGTTTCACTTTAGTGAGTTTCATATTCCTCTTCTACTCGTTTGGCTTTCAGATAGACGAGTCCGAGTAGTGCCATGTCACTGCGGAGCTGAGTCCTACCTGGTTTTTAGACGTACAGTGTGAGCAGGTAGATCGCATCAGAGCTTCAGGTCGCACAGCGTGAGAACAAACATCGTGAGCTGCAAACTTTTAAAACCTGTGGTTTCGTTGTACAGTTTGAGCTGTATGTGAGTGAAACAACATTTGAGAGTACAGTGTATGCCTGGCTTACACGTACGGTGTATATATACCAGCCGTATAAACATGACTGCTAATGTTATTTCCTCTGCTTTTCACTCATCTGAAACGCTTAGAGCCACATGAATTAACAAAAGTTATTCTTCAAATCAAAATAGGTTTCAAGCTGTAAATTCTGAAGAGGTCATTCGGACAGGGAAGTAGATGGAAGTACCTGCAGGGTTCCTACAGCATGAGTTCAATTCAAGACTTTTAAAGACTTTTTAAAGCTGCAGTCTGTTACATTGAGAAGAGAGCTGAAAATTTGAAGAAAAACAGGTTTCACGCCACTCCCCCACCCTCTCTGCTTCACTCATGCCCCACCTCCAAGCTCCACCC
>NW_015151416.1:244399-250508 GCF_000732505.1 Cyprinodon variegatus
TTTATTAACAAAAATCATTCAGCTCCAAGTCAAACATATTTCAGTTTAACACTCTCAACTAAGACTAGTAAAACTCAACTAAACTAAACTAATTACTATGTACAAAGAGGAAGGGGAAAACAGTTGAAAAACATATTACAGTTTAAGATGGATTCTGTGTTTGAAACCAAAGTTTATCTGGAATAATTTGGGATCTGATCAAATTAGCTTTTCACTAATTTAGAGAAATTGGAATGTTTTCAGACCACGGCATGGTTCTCATCCAGTCTGGCTCTATAAGTTCTGAAATTTAACAGAAATGTGTTGCAAAAGGTCTGTTTTGCAGCAGTTTGGTTCTGACTTATCCTCCACTGTGGTGAAGAACCAGCCAAAGCAGACCCCAGCTTCCTGGGCAAGGGAGAGGAGGCAAAAGAGAAATAACCTGGTTTTCTCTTTGGTTTTGTCTGTCCTCACAGAGGACCCCCCTCTGCTGCAGAAGTCCTCCAGCTGTTATTCAGCAAACCTGCAGTTGTCCTCTGGTCATCATGTCAAGATGAAATATGGACACTGGTTCCAAATGTCCGAAAACCATGATCAATGCATATGGCCCAACAAGTTATAGACAATATATAGTAATAGCTAAAATCAGTTTTGATTGAATTTACACTTCCCCACATTGTCTAGATAAAAAGTTAGCGGCGCATCCCCACAAAGGTTTTTATTGGTTCCGCTATCGGGACGGAAACGATAATGTTTGATATGGATGAAAAAATTAATTCCTATTTATGACGTGGTAAAACTTTTAGTACCATAAAAGACTGATTTAAGACATTTTAATACAAATGAATACCTTAGTTTCATATTGAAGAAATAAGAGCCTTTTAACCCTTTTTAGGATCTGCGGGAACCTTAATCAGAGCGGATGCTGGAAAACGACCCCAGAAGGCTGAGCAGTAAAGTTCGGAAGTGTTTCTACTGCATATCATGGTAGCTGAGAGTTCACTTTAAGGCACGCAGCTTATTGGCTGACACGCATTTCAAAAGCGTGCTTTGAGCAACACAAACTTGCAATAAAAAATTAGCTTTGTCCCTACTGATTTACAGATGAAATTAGAGGAGATCTCATTTCAAACCAGGTTTAAATATAAAAGTTACGGTTTTAAAGAATCTCAAACTGTCATTCAGGGAACTGAGTGGTGTGGCTGGAAAAATCCATTTCCTGTATATTCCAACACAATACCATCCGGTCAACAGTGATTACTTTAAATATTCAAATTACAAGTTTGGCAATAAGACAACTACCAAAAAATAAATAAAGAAAAAAAAAACTCTTCTAAAGTTTTCTTTTTCCATTAAGATTTTAATTATTTGGTTAATTTATCAAGACATGATTACATGAATGGAAAACATTCTGCAAGGAATAGAACACAATAAAAAGCGCCTTTATAAAAACAGACACTAGCTTTCCTGAATCATTGGAGAAAATAGAAAATCTACACAACCAAGAACAAAACTATGACAATTAGTAACACTTCAGAAACAAAAACAAACAACTTTACGATCAGAAACGTTAAACGTTTAGAGGAGTGTTACACTTCTTTAAATACATTATTAATCCAAAGGCTTAAAAACAGGGAGAAAGAATGTTCAAACCGTTCAGCAATAATACCAACTTTAAATCAAACGACAGCGGCCATTTTAATCTTGTTTCGTTCTTCAGAGAAACATTTTCCAGCCTCTAAAACCGCACGGAGAGGCTTTGAAGATAAACATCTGTGTTCTCCATTTCTACGTGTAGTGTGGCGTACACGCCCCCCTAAAGTCAGCTAAAGGTCCGATACCAGGAGGATAGCTGCTGAAGGCTGTTTCTTATTTCCTTCATGAATCTACCTGCGTCAGGCATAACTCAGTCTTTATCTGTTCATGTCAACTATTGGTTTTCATATTCGTCTTCTTTCACGTCTCCAAGACTGGATCGGAGGAGCAGATGTTCTCTCCTGACACGTCCAGCTACTCTTAGGCCACGTTCACTCTGCAGTCTGAAGTCACCAAAATCACATTTTCTTGCCAACATGATCAGACCTGGGTCTGATCTTTTCATGGCTGATTTTTTCCAGTGCAATCCAGGCCACTCGGCTCTGTGGTCCCGAATCCGACACGAATCTGATCATTTCAAATGAGTGTCTGAACAGCCAGGTCGCATTCATCCCACCTCAAAGTCATCAATACTCAACAAAGGTCACAGCTCTGTGTCTTGCTATGCAGAAGCAGGAAGAAATAAAACAACTATGGAGGACGACAATCAGCCTGCTTGAAAAGATTGTGTTAAAGGTCTGGCACCCACTTCCTTCCACGTTTACTTCTGCGGACACAGAACGCGCTGGCTTGTGACATCATTGCGTCCTAGGGTTGTCAAAAGTATCGATACTAAAACGTTGTATCCGGATACAATACTCATTTTCAAAAGTATCGATACAGCCATCTAAAGTGCAGAATAGTGGAAAATGCACTTTCTGAACACTGTGTGATTGAATAATTCTGTGCATTTGTCAGTTTCAGCCTTTTTTGTAAGAGGTGCAGCTGCTGAGAATTATTTTTGCTTCTTAACTGGTTTGGCTAGTGTCATTGTTATGTGAGCAAAGCATAGCAAAGGAAGGAACACTTAATTTGAATTTTGTAATTTTTTTTAATCAAGATTGCTTAATATTGTGCACAGCAAACAACCTCAAAATATTGTTCTTATTCTTTATTGTATTTTTATTATTAATGAAAATTTCTGTTGAATTTTGGAGTCTTTGTTTTTAATCCTTGTGGTAAAGAAAATGGTATCGAGTATCGAATATTTTCCTTAGTATCGGTATCGAGTTGAAAAGTTTAGTATCGTGACAACCCTATTTCTCAGATAACAAAGACCATATGAGCAGACCGGGTCATCTCCTCACAGTCAGCCTCCGTAATCAAGAAACTTCAGACATTCATAAAAATCCTAGCTTCCCCACCGTTCCACACGATATCTAGTCATGATTCTGTTTAGCAGAGTGATGAACCTCAACGTTTGTCATCGTTTCCTGTGTATGGAAGCCCTGATTAGACTATTGTTTATCGTTTCCACTTCCTGAAAGCCGACTCTGTCAAGTAAATTCACCAAAGGCTGCCTTGTTCGCCTGACAGCAAACTTCCTGAATGTTACGGGCGCCGCCATTTTGGTTTGCATGTTTCCCTCTAATGAGCAGTAGTACCATAGATCGTCACCAAGTGGCGAGGAACCGCGTTGGTGTGATATGTAAACGGTCGTAAGGAGCCGAGCTCGGCACGGTTAACTGATCCAAGCTCGGCACGGATCGGTTTTCAGAGTGGAAATGGGGCTTTAGGTAATGAATGGAACGTCTATTGAACCCGGATGAAGCGGAAGACGAGAGTACGAGTATGCGCATTATTAAACTAATGCCAACGACTGTGTGTGTGAAGCTCTGTACATATATAAGGGTCTCTTAGCAACATAAGGTGTGATTTAGCATCAATATTACAAAGTTTTCACAGTGTATATAGATAATTGGACCACAGAAATATAACCCCAATAATTACGGTTTTAGACAAAAACTAAAACATTTTATTATTAGCATAACATGCAGCTTAGCAATGACTGAATTCTCCTCGACACCTAAAAGCTTCTCGGCACGTTTTTCTCTCCAAGCAGCAGAAGGTCTGAACACCCCCCCAACATCTGCTATGTGCCACTAAAGTTCTGTTCTAAATAAGAAAGGAAATAAAATAAATATTATTATTAATTCTCTCATATTAGCATAACACTAGCGCATATTCACTCTTTTCATTTTTGGTTTCAAACAAAAAAATAAGCTGCCTGACTGAAATCTGAGCCCTGTGGCGTCTCACTAATGTGACTTCTCATGTGAAGCACAAAATCGATCTTTTTGGAATAATTCAATCCACATATTGTGCAGGACAATTGTTTCTCACCCAGGTGGGTTGATTTGTGTTTAGTCAAACTACCTTTTAGAGTAAAACTTTTGCCACAAATTGAACAAAAGAAAGGCTTCTCTCCTGTGTGAGTTCTGATGTGTCTGTCAAGATTAAACTTTTGAGCAAATTTCTTTCCACAGGAGAGACACTCATAATTCTTTTCACCTGTGTGAGTCCTAATGTGTCTGTCAAGAGTACATTTATCAGTGAAGTTTGTCCCACAGGAGAGACACTCATAACTCTTCTCACCTGTGTGAGTTTTGATGTGTCTGTGAAGATGAGATTTCTGAGTGAAGTTTTTCCCACAGGACGGGCATTCGTAATTCTTCTCACCCGTGTGAACTTTGATGTGGTCGTTCAAATCATTTCTTCTTTTGAACATTTTCCCACAGGACTTACAGGAAAAAGGCCTTTTATCTGAATGACTTACCATGTGAGAAGCCAAAGCACTTTTTTGATTAAACCTTTTATCACAAATCGTACAAGAAAACAACTTCTCATCTGTGTGAATTCTTAAGTGTTCATGAAGATGGTGAGACTTATTGAAGCTTTTTCCACAAGACACACATTTGAAAGGTTTCTCACCTGTGTGTAATCTCATGTGTTCATTCAAGTTCTTTCTTCTTTTGAATGTTTTCTCACAGGTCTTACAGGAAAAAGGTCTTTCACCTGTGTGAGACTTCCTGTGAGTCTTCAACTGTTCTTCTTTTAGAAAACTTTCTCCACACGTCAAACATGAGAAATGTGTCTCTCTAGTCTCCTGGTTCAGGAGCAGCTGCTCCTCCTGCTCACTGATGGGGAGCTCCATGGTTTCCTCTTTAGTCCAGGGATCTTCTGGCTTTAGCTGCTCTTCTTTCATCTGCAGAGGTTCTGGTTCCTCTTGGTCCAAACTGGAATTCCTCTCCTGTTTCCAGAGCTGCTGCTCAGAGAAATCCTCCTCTTTTCCAACCTGCAGGAGGTCTGGAAAGACAAACACAGGAGAAAGACCTAATGTTGGAGGGTAAAGGAAGGACAATCCATTTATGAATATAAAGAACATTTAATTAAATCTGATTAAACTGGATTTAAACACAGGTTTAAAAATCTAAACTACCTTTCAGTCTATCAGGCTATGAAGGAAAGTCTCTAATTGTTTAGAATATTTCCAACAAACCAAACATTAATAATTGGCTAATGATTAATTGTTTATGTTAGCAGGTTAAAAGCAGTGGATATAAACATAAACTCACGATTGATTTTTGGTGTTTCCTCCCTATGAGAGTACAAACCTTTTATTATTATACAGCTCCCTCCAATCACACAGCAGCATCATTTGAAGCAAAGCAGAAAACTAAATTAAACGAATGAGAGCTTCATAAACACACGCAATGCCAACATTACATTCCAGTTTGTTCCATCTGATTGATGACTGATATCATATGCTTAATTTTTTTTTCTTAAATTTCAACACAGCCAACTTATCCATACTTATGCAGGGCTTCCGCTGCAGAAGGGGCGGCCATAGACCTGCATATAAGAGTAGAGCTAGTCACTAGCTGATCAGAGTCAATAGCATGATCCGTACCATCGACTTATTTGCACAAAGACATTCATCCAGGTCACCATGAGAAATCTAATTATAGTTCTAAAAGTGCTTATTTCTATCCTTGAATCACTAAATAATGCTAATACACGTCTAAAAAAACATTTTTAGGACATTTTCTCCGTTAAACAGCTTCTCTGACGTCACCATGGGACATCAGAGCAGTAAATCTGATTAAATCATGTTTATCTGCATTTTAGTTGTTTCTTTCTTTAGATTAGGCGCTATATACCGTAATGTTAACATGAAAGAAACACAGAAAAGTCAAAAAGACTAGATTTATGTTTAAATCCAAAGCTGATAAAGTTAGCTCCTGGAAGTAGCGTAGCATCCATTTCCTGAACAGATCAGGAACAGAGCATAGAACAGAAAGGATTGAAAGGCTTTTATTTTCTCAGGAAAGACATTATTAACCTTTAACACATGATAGTTTAGTACTGTTTTTGGGGAGGGAAAAAAATAATTTAGGTCTATTTTAAAAAGTTATATTGAATTCTATTCAGTTTATTTCTATAGCTCCAATTCACATCATGTCATCTCAGGTCACTTTCCAGTTCACCAGATCAT
>NW_015151416.1:252445-253720 GCF_000732505.1 Cyprinodon variegatus
ATAGAATTTGAAGAAATAGCAGTATTTGCTCATAACCCTGTCCTCTCTGACCACTTTCTAATAACCTTCAGGATTACTTTAACAGAGTTCACCTCCCCCAAAAGAAGGTTACATTTTAGTAGATCTTTATCAGATAGTGCAGTTATACATTTTTTTTGTTCCACTTGTCTCACAAATTAATATGGCAGAGGGCGAAATTTTAATTTATTCCTGTTCACAAATTGATGATTTTGTTGATGGGCTAACTAGCTCTTTGCATAGTGCTTTAGACAACAGAGCCCCTTTTAAAATAACTTTTATAACAAGAGGCTGGCTCCCTGGTTTAATACAGAGCTGTGCACTTTGAGATAAAATGGTAGGAAACCTAGTCTGGAAAAAAACAGTCTAGTGCTATACAAAAATTGGTCCTTTGTAAAGCAAGAGCAGCATACTTCTCCTCATTAATAAAGGAGAATAGGAATAATCCTAGATATCTTTTTAATCCAGTTGCCAAACTCACCCAGAGCCATAGCTCTGTTGAACCGTCCATTCCACCAAATGATTTTATGGGATCCTTTATAAATAAGATTGATCTTATTAAAGATAAGATTATTAGCATTCCTCTATCCCTGATTGGTTTGTCTCTGGAGGGTGGGGCAGCATCTGAGGTAGTCATGGAATCTGATAAATGGAAAAAGATATGTTTTTTTTTTTAAATCTTATTATAGAATCGAGATTTTTTAATTATTCAAAGATTTATTAACTGTGTAATTTATTTATTTATTTCAGAATGGAGTATTAGTTTGTGACACTTTTACTTTTTAAAGCTACTTTATGTATTCAGTGACTTATTTTTTAACTCTGTATTTCCATTTAAAGCTCCTTTTATAATCAAATAAGGAGGTGGAGTTTTATTTTTTAGCCGGCACTGGTAAGGATCAGTGGAATGTAAACTTTAGTCCTCCAATCAAATCATAGTATTTGACTATTCAGTATTCAACAATTATCCAATTTCTGAAGACTGCCGATTGACCAGTGCAAATTGACATGAACCTATTGAAATCGGATCTACATTATGCTTCTGCGTTCCCACTTATTGTTTTGCTCTTTTTAGTTTTCTGACACTAACTAGTCCCGCTGTTTTCAACCAATTTCAACAATTTTAGCATCAAAACATTCAGCTTGTTCAGGAGAATTTTGCTATGGCTTTTGGTAAAGATATTTTTTGTAGCTTTCGTGATATTCAGCTTTTTCTGCGTTTTTTTTTTTTGTCCCATTGAAATGCATGTAGAATTC
>NW_015151416.1:257097-258228 GCF_000732505.1 Cyprinodon variegatus
ACACTGATTTAACATTTGGAAATGGATACAATATGACTACTGGCCATGACCCTTCCCTTCACACGCAATCGCAAATTTCAAAATAAAAGCCTCCCATTCCGACTTCATCTATAGACCTAATAACAGGTAAAAAGAGCAATTCAATGATTGTAAATTCATCAAGTATCAATGTTGGGTCTGACCCTTTCCTCAACACACAACCCTGCTAGACTTTAAAAATAAGCCTCCAGGGACCCTACAAAATAAAAGCCTCTACATTATAATCACATATTAATTGGTGCAGATCACTCAGCATTATGACCCAAACTCCACCGGCTTGTTTCTATTAAACTCTAGACACCTTTCCAAAACACACCCCAGAGCAAATCTCACAATAAGTCTCCCTTTTACGCTCTAATACAGCATCTATTCACCCAAAAACATGGAAAACCAGTGATTTCATGTTTAGAACGAATTCTATATCACTGCATGGCATGACCCTTGCCTTGACACACATCTTTGAAGGACTTTTAAAATAAGAATACAGGGACTCTACAAAATAAAAGCCTCTTCCTTACACACACTCATTCATTGTGCTGTATGGCTCATAATTATGACTCAAACTCAACCAATTTCTTTAAACTACACTACCAATGCCTGTTGACAACACACCTCAGTGCGGGTCCGGGGTCTTTCTGCATGGAGTTTGCATGTTCTCCCTGAGCATGCGTGGGTTCTCTCCGGGTACTCCGGCTTCCTCCCACAGTCCAAAAACATGACTGTTAGGTTGATTGGCTTCTCTAAATTGTCCTTAGGTGTGAGTGTGTGCATGAATGGCTGTGTGTCTCTGTGCTGCCATGCGATAGGCTGGCGACCTGTCCAGGGTGGACCCTGCCTCTCGCCCATTGACTGCTGGAGATAGACACCAGCACCATTCGTAATTATCCCATTCGGGACAAGTGTGTAAGAAAATGGATGGATGGATGGATTTCCACTGTAATAAAGCATCTGCTAACCTCGTCACATGCAGCCTAAGCCTGCCAACAGTGCTTTCATCACTACAACGGCTCTTAACATGCAGCTTAGTTTTTGATAAATTCAGCTCCTTAAAGGAATAGTACACCCAGAACCTGATTAGCGTTCATTTTCTAC
>NW_015151416.1:259667-261155 GCF_000732505.1 Cyprinodon variegatus
TGTTAATACTTCAATACCATCTTCTTCAACATTTTACTTCCTATCCTTAAGCTACTCCTTCTTTCTTCAACCAGATAAGATTCAAGTTTTTCTTTGTAATTTCTTTTCTGATTCAGCTAATTTAATACTTTTCAGCCTATGTTGTGAACTTTGGCTTCATTCTGCTCTCTTTCTGGATTAAGCTTTTCTGTTTGCTGCTAATTCCCCCCCCCCCTTAAAAAATTATTTCAAAATTTTTCTAGAGACATTATATTCAGTCCCTTCTAGGGCTCAGATTTAAGTTTTTTTTTTTATATATATCATGTATGGTTTGGCTGTGCAGCGTTTAAGATGAGTTTGTTTCTGCCATTTTACTGCCAAATGATTCTACCCTACAAAATCTTCAGATGATTCAATTGTTTTCTGCAGTTTGAAGTTTCTGATGACCTCCTATCACATTTTCTTATGTTCTTCAGGTAATTTCAGCTTTTTTCATTCAGCAGAAAAAGCATTCTCCCTTGCTGTTTTTGTGAAACAGCTTTTTCTAGTTATCATAATGTTAGCCTATAACTCAGGTGTTACAGAAGCTAAAAACGGGTTTGGATCATCATCTGGAACAGCAGCAATCTCAAAGCCTCATTCCCACTGAAAATATCGAGTTAAAGTGTGTTTTTCAAACATGGGTCGGCCCGCTGACAATCGGCGTTTGGCTCCCTTCCCAAAAGAAGCTGGTCTAAGCCCTCGCTGGCAGCTGCTTGGCGTCTGTCCCGCTGTCGCTGTGCGTCCGGTGATGCCGTCATGCTGTGTTGGCATTGATGGTGACACCAGTACAACAGAAATCAAGAAAGTAAACAACTGAGAGCAACATGGAGGGAATCCAGGGCGTAGTCAGGGTGCGTTATTGTTTATCTCTATTATCTGTCTGAATCCCATCACCAGAGCTGCTCCATGTTTAGCCAATGGAAACAGAGTTGTTTCTGCTTGTTAGATCAGAAGTGTCTGGTGAGGTGTGTTGGCGTCTGTACGTTGCGTTCAAGGTTGCACGTAAATTAGCGGATCAACCTGGCTCTGGTGTTCCTACAGCATGCTGAGCAGAGCAGAGATTTTAACACAGGTTGCTGGCTGAGTCGTTTGACCCGGGTAGACACGCGTCAATGAGATGTCCATTGTTGTTCCCTGGTTTTTCGGCCTGTTGGAAAGCGGCATAAGACTTAAGCTCCACATCAGCCTGTTGTTTTTTAAACTTAGTTTTATTTTTTTCAGTTTTAATCATTTCTATGGAGCGCTAGGAGCTGCATCGATCTGTGTGTGGTTCATATGCTGGCTAATCTTCTCTCCCCCCAGGTGGACGCTATAGCTACAGCTGTTGGTAGCAGAACATGCTAGTGCTTTACTGAATAACCAAGCGACTCTTTCAGTGAGGGAACAATATTAAAAAGCACAGCAGACACCATGGAGTCCTCCAACTTCTCCCGATCTTAACTGACCTGCTTCACCCCTTTGAAAGCA
>NW_015151416.1:261837-263414 GCF_000732505.1 Cyprinodon variegatus
AGTTAAAGATCGGCCTTAAAAAGCCTGAATCAGTTCATCTCTAACCTCCAGCCTCCTGCTGCTCCTCCTGCTCACTGATGGGGAGCTCCATGGTTTCCTCTTTAGTCCAGGGATCTTCTGGCTTTAGCTGCTCTTCTTTCATCTGCAGAGGTTCTGGTTCCTCTTGGTCCAAACTGGAATTCCTCTCCTGTTTCCAGAGCTGCTGCTCAAAGAAATCCTCCTCTTTTCCAACCTGCAGGAGGTCTGGAAAGACAAACACAGGAGAAAGACGTAATGTTGGAGGGTAAAGGAAGGACAATCCATTTATGATTATAAAGAAAATATTCAGAGCTAAAATTCATTAAATCTGATTAAACTGGATTCAAACACAGGTTTAAAAATCTAAACTACCTTTCAGTCTATCAGGCTATGAAGGAAAGTCTCTAAATGTTTAGAATATTTCCAACAAACCAAGCATTAATAATTGGCTAATGATTAATTGTTTATGTTAGCAGGTGAAAAGCAGTGGATATAAACATAAACTCATGTTTCATTTTTGGTGTTTCCTCCCTATGAGAGTATAAACCTTTTATTATTATACAGCTCCGCCCAATCACACAGCAGCATCATTTGAAGCAAAGCAGAAAACTAAATTAAACGAATGAGAGCTTCATAAACACACGCAATGCCAACATTACATTACAGTTTGTTCCACCTGATTGATGACTGATATCATATGCTTACATTTTTTTTTCAATTTTCTAATAACAGCCAACCAGCAGAGGGTATCCATACTTATGCAGGTCTTCCCTGCTGCAGAAGGGGCGGCCATAGACCTGCATATAAGAGTAGAGCTAGTTACTACCTGATCAGAGTCAATAGCATGATCCGTACCATCGACTTATTTGCACAAAGACATTCATCCAGGTCACCATAAGAAATCTAATTATGGTTCTAGAAGCACTTATTTCTATCCTTGAATCACTAAATAATGATAATACACGTCTAAAAAACATTTTTAGGACATTTTCTCCATTAAACAGCTTCTCTGACGTCATCATGGGACATCAGAGCAGTCCAGCTAAATCTGATTAAATCATGTTTATCTCCATTTTAGTTGTTTCTTTCTTTAGATTATGCACTATATAGCATAATGTTAACACGAAAGAAACACAGAAAAGTAAAAAAGACTAGATTTATGTTTCAATCCAAAGCTGATAAAGTTAGCTCCTGGAAGTAGCGTAGCATCCATTTCCTGTACAGATCAGGAACAGGGAATAGAACAGAAAATATTTAAAGGCTTTTATTTTCTCAGGAAATACATTATTAACCTTTAAAACATTACAGTTTAGTACTATTTTTGGCAAGGGAAAAAAATAATTTAGGTCTATTTTGCAAAGTAAATCCAGGGCGACCCGGATGTATATTTAATTCTATTCAGTCTATTTCTATAGCTCCAATTCACATCATGTCATCTCAGGTCACTTTATAGAAACAAAACAACCAGATCATCCAGTCAGATTGATTCAAAGTTTTCTATCTAAGGAAAACCAGCTGATTGCATCGACTCATTGACTCTTCAGCAATCCCTCACACTA
>NW_015151416.1:266309-268496 GCF_000732505.1 Cyprinodon variegatus
TCTCTCCAATCTTTCAAAAAGGATTCATTGAAACATAACTGGGAGTCTGTTTTACAAGAAGTTAATGTTGATATAACATAGGATAATTTTCTGCATAACTTTAAACTATTATACAATAAAAACTGTCCATTAATAATGTCCTCTCATAAAAACAAATACTCAGAAGCTCCATGGATCACAAAGGGTTTACAAAATGCCTGCAAATACAGAGATTTCCTAAGCCATAGATCTTTCGAGGTAGAGAATAAATATAGAAATATAAGAAGAAATTAACTGCTATTCTACAAATAGCTAAACAGAATTATTACAGTAATTAATAGAAAGACAAAAAATATCAAAGGGATTTGGAATGTATTGAATATTTGTATGAAAAAAATGTTTTTTTTTTGTGAATAATGATAACAATTTTAAGGACATTCATGACGTTTGTCTGCCCTGCGATGGACTGGCGACCTGTCCAGGGTGTTCCCCGCCTCTCGCCCATTGACTGCTGGAGATAGGCACCAGCACCCCTCGCAACCCCACTTGGGACAAGCGTGTAAAGAAAATGAATGAATGAATGAATGACGTTTGTCTTAATTTCAATGAATATTTTGTGAGTGTGGGACCAAAACTGGCAGAAAAAATCCTGGATCCTACAACTGGAGCTCTAAATAAAACATTACCAGAAATCCTTGTTTCTCACTGCTGTGAGAGAAAGGGAATCTATAGGTAGTGTTAATAAATGTAATAACGGTTCAACTGATTGTGATGACATTGATATGACAGTAATTGAGAAGGTAATTAAGGAAATTATTCAGTCTCTGACTTACATCCGCAATCTGTCATTTCAGTTGGGTAAATTTCCAGAAAAGATGAAAATTGCCAAATTTATTCCACTTTATATATCTGGGGACAGATACCATTCCACACACTATAGGCCTGTTTCTCTACTTCCACACTTTTCCAACATTTTGGAGAAATTATTTGTGTATAGATTAGATACATTCATCAATTAACCTAAACTGCTTTTTGGAAGTTAGTATGGATTTAGATAACAAAGCTCTACAGCAATGGTCGTCATTAAATTGGTGAATAGAAGACGTCACCAGCGCCTTAGATAATAATAAATCTGCAGATGGTGTATTAATTGATATCAAAGAAGCTTTTGAAACAAAAAATCCCGAAATATTAATTAAGAAATTGGTGTGTTATGGCATCCAGGGAGTAGTACTGCTCTGGATGAAAACTTATCTAAGCAACAGGCAAAATCACAGAGCACACAGGAATCTCTCTCTCTTTGCCTCCTCTCCCTCGCCCATGAAGCTGGGGTCTGCTTCGGCCCAGACCTCCACTGTGGTGGAGAACCAAGGCCCAGGGGGGACCCAGATCTCCAGAATCATCAAGGATGGGTCATTGTGGTAACCTTTCAGAACCAAACTACTGCAAAACAGACCTTTTGCAACACATTTCTCTTGAGTTTCAGAACTTATAGAGCCAGACTGGATGAGAAGCCTGCCTTGATGAACGACTGAGACAAAGAGGACCCCTGCTGTAAGCCACTGAGACAGAGAGAGAGCCTGCCTTGCTGTGGCCTGTATTGATATGAACAATTTAATGGTCATCCTAAATGATGTAGTTAGGTGGCGCATGTAGATTGTATAAAAACCTAGTGTTGGAACATACAGATATGTAGTGTTGGGCCATATGCCATGATCATGGCTGTCTTCCTGGAGCACACCATCCAAGTTGACAAGACACTGCCACCAGTCATCAATCCAATGCTGAAAAGTGCCATTTGCTCTTCAAAAGCCCATGAAAGAGGAATTTGACAGGATGGAAAGGCTGGGAGTGATCGAGAGAATTGACCAACCAACTGACTGGGGGAGTTCTCTGGTCATTGTGAACAAAAAGAATGGTAAACCTAGAATATGTATGGATCCAAGAAATCTGAACAAAGCTATAAAGCCACAAGAGAAGAAATAATGTCATAGTTCGCTAATGCAAAATACTTTAGCAAGTTAGATGCGTCTTCTGGATTTTGTCAACTAAGATTGGATACTTAAAAATTATAATGATTTATTTTTTTGCATAATTTTATTACGTAGATCCAACAAGATTATTCTTTGTAGAAACTATTTATTTTCTCTGTTTGTTAAAAAATTCACATAAAGTTAACTTAATTTTAGCATTGCTCTAGTCATTTTT
>NW_015151416.1:269334-279279 GCF_000732505.1 Cyprinodon variegatus
GGGGGGGGGGGCACAGATGTGCCACCAAATGTGCATCCAGGGAGTAGTACTCCTCTGGATGAAAACTTATCTAAGCAACAGGCAAAATCCCAGAGCACACAGGAATCTCTCTCTCTTTGCCTCCTCTCCCTAGCCCATGAAGCTGGGGTCCGCTTCGGCCCGGATCTCCACTGTGGTGGAGAAAGGGCCCAGGGGGGACCCAGATCTCCAGAATCATCAAGGATGGGTCATTGTGGTAACCTTTCAGAACCAAACTACAGCAAAACAGACCTTTTGCAACACATTTCTCTTGAGTTTCAGAACTTATAGAGCCAGACTGGATGAGAAGCCTGCCCTGATGAACGACTGAGACAAAGAGGACCCCTGCTGTAAGCCACTGAGACAAGGAACCCCTGGTTGCTGTCCTGACTGCTGAGCTGCAGCTGGATAAAACTCAAGCTTTTCAACTGGACATGAAAAAGAGGTTTGCAATTCTTGCATGATTAGGGACAGATTATGATGAATATGATGAACTAATGGAAGATTACAAGGATCTGTTTCAGGGTTTAGGCTGTCTTCCTGGAGAGCACACCATCCAAGTTGACAAGACACTGCCACCAGTCATCAATCCAATGCTGAAAAGTGCCATTTGCTCTTCAAAATCCCATTAAAGAGGAATTAGACAAGATGGAAAGGCTGGGAGTGATCAAGAGAATTGAGCAACCAACTGACTGGGTAAGTATTCTGGTCATTGTGAACAAAGATAATGGTAAGCCTAGAGTATGTATGGATCCAAGAAATCTGAACAAAGCTATAAAGCCACAAGAGAAGAAATAGTGTCACAGTTCGCTAATGCAAAATACTTTAGCAAGTTAGATGCATCTTCTGGATTTTGGCAACTAAAATTGGTAAAAACATTGCAGGCTCAAAATTGTGCACATTTAAAAGTTTTTGCAGATACCGATTATGGAGATTACCATTGGCATAGCCTCAGAGGCTGAAAAGTGTCCTAGAAGCAACAAGAAAAGCAAACCTGAAATTAAACAAAAAGAAATGCCAGCTGTGTGTGAAAGAACTGACATTTGTTGGAGATATACTGAGCAGTGAGGGAGTTAGGCCTGATGCCAGAAAAGTGACAGCAATAGAAAACATGCCGAGGCCACAATACAAGAAAGATGTGCAGAGATTCAAGGGAATGGTAAACTACATGGGAAAGTTTATACCTACATCTCTGAATGCATGGCTCCAGTGAGACAACTAACTGAAAATAAAACAATGGGAGTTGAGTCATGAACATGAAAAAGCAATGAAAGACCTAAAGACACAGCTTACGCTTGAACCGGAACTGAGATTCTATCCAGCTAAGCCCATCAAGATCTTATCTGATGCATCACAAAGTGGACTAGGAGCTGTTCTTCTACAGCTGTACCATGAATGGGAACCCTTTGCATATGCATCACACTCAGTGACATGTGCAACGGGTTGCCATTCATGGTACAGCTGTAGAAGAACAGCTCCTAGTCCACTTTGTGATGCATCGGATGAGATCTTGAGACAAATTCAGAAGGAGCTGTTAAGCATAACTTATGCATGTCAGAGATTTCACCCGTTCGTATCAGGACAGGAAATAAGTGTAGAAACTGATCATAAACCATTGATCGCACTGTTTAAAAAAAACACTTAATGACTGTCCACTGAGAATCCAGAGAATGATGATTCGCCTTCAACGTTATTCACTGACAGTGATGTTTACGTCTGGCAAGCTGATGTACACCGCCAACGCTTTCAATTATGAAAGATGGTTGGCCCAACACAAAGCAACATTGTTCACCTGATATCACAGAATGTGCTGGAAGAGACTACATTGTCTTCACAGATTATTATTCTTTGTATCCAGAGGTTAGTAGACTGAATTCTACAACAGGAGAGGCAGTAATAACAGCCATGAAAGCCGTCTTTGCAAGACATGGTGTGCCAAGTGAGGTCTTCTCAGATAATGGACCAAACTTTTCCAGTGAGAGCTTCAAACGCTTTGCTGAGGAATGGAACTTTGTGCACACAGCATCGAGTCAGCATTACCCACAGTCAAATAGCCTAGTTGAAAAGTCAGTTCAGACTGTGAAGAGACTGTTGTACAAAGCCAAGGACAATTTAACAGACGACTACCAAAGCCTGCTTGTGTACCGCACAACACCACCGGAGTGTGGTATGTCACCTGCATCGAGCCTGCCTATTCAGGAAAAGCTGCTGAAAATAAAGGAGGGAGGAAAGGTGCACAGATCAAAATAATTTGCTTGATTTACTTAAAAATTATGATTTATTTTTTTTGCATAATTTTATCACGTAGATCCAACAAGATTATTCTTTGTAGAAACTATTTATTTTCTCTGTTTGTTAAAAAATTCACATAAAGTTAACTTAATTTTAGCATTGCTCTAGTCATTTTTGTGTGTTTTGGTTTTACATAACTTTAAGAGTTCTAAATGTGTTCTTTTGTCTGAATCCAAATTAATTTTTACATTTCCAAATTACAAATTTAAGTTGGATCTACTCTGTTTAAAAACATTTGTTAGTGCATTTTAAAGTTACATGTACTCAAATTTTCTAATTAGCAACTGAGTATTTCTACCGAAACTATACATACATATAGTTCTTTTTTTTTTTTACTACTATTTACTAGTTTAACACTGGTACTTGTAAACAGAATGCCAGTAGCATGTACTCATCAAATATGGATATCTAGTTACAACATTACATAAAGCTGACATTTTAGACATTTGATAGTGAAAATTATAATAAAGTATATGTACTGTACACCACACAGGTTGAGACATTTTGTACAACAGAAAATTGTGCTTCATGGTGGTGGTAGAGGAAATCTCATTAGGGGTGAAAGTTGACAGGCTTTATTGTCATTAGAATTATGGTCACAAAATTCAAGTCAATACATTTCAAGATGAGAATGCTGTGGCCAAGGGTTAACCGTAATATGACAGTAGCTCGGTCAGTTAGCCACATTAAGCTACACTACTTTTAACTCCATGTCAACANGGAAGTTAGTATGGATTTAGATAACAAAGCTCTACAGCAATGGTCGTCATTAAATTGGTGAATAGAAGACGTCACCAGCGCCTTAGATAATAATAAATCTGCAGATGGTGTATTAATTGATATCAAAGAAGCTTTTGAAACAAAAAATCCCGAAATATTAATTAAGAAATTGGTGTGTTATGGCATCCAGGGAGTAGTACTGCTCTGGATGAAAACTTATCTAAGCAACAGGCAAAATCACAGAGCACACAGGAATCTCTCTCTCTTTGCCTCCTCTCCCTCGCCCATGAAGCTGGGGTCTGCTTCGGCCCAGACCTCCACTGTGGTGGAGAACCAAGGCCCAGGGGGGACCCAGATCTCCAGAATCATCAAGGATGGGTCATTGTGGTAACCTTTCAGAACCAAACTACTGCAAAACAGACCTTTTGCAACACATTTCTCTTGAGTTTCAGAACTTATAGAGCCAGACTGGATGAGAAGCCTGCCTTGATGAACGACTGAGACAAAGAGGACCCCTGCTGTAAGCCACTGAGACAGAGAGAGAGCCTGCCTTGCTGTGGCCTGTATTGATATGAACAATTTAATGGTCATCCTAAATGATGTAGTTAGGTGGCGCATGTAGATTGTATAAAAACCTAGTGTTGGAACATACAGATATGTAGTGTTGGGCCATATGCCATGATCATGGCTGTCTTCCTGGAGCACACCATCCAAGTTGACAAGACACTGCCACCAGTCATCAATCCAATGCTGAAAAGTGCCATTTGCTCTTCAAAAGCCCATGAAAGAGGAATTTGACAGGATGGAAAGGCTGGGAGTGATCGAGAGAATTGACCAACCAACTGACTGGGGGAGTTCTCTGGTCATTGTGAACAAAAAGAATGGTAAACCTAGAATATGTATGGATCCAAGAAATCTGAACAAAGCTATAAAGCCACAAGAGAAGAAATAATGTCATAGTTCGCTAATGCAAAATACTTTAGCAAGTTAGATGCGTCTTCTGGATTTTGTCAACTAAGATTGGATACTTAAAAATTATAATGATTTATTTTTTTGCATAATTTTATTACGTAGATCCAACAAGATTATTCTTTGTAGAAACTATTTATTTTCTCTGTTTGTTAAAAAATTCACATAAAGTTAACTTAATTTTAGCATTGCTCTAGTCATTTTTGTGTGTTTTGGTTTTACATAACTTTAAGAGTTCTAAATGTGTTCTTTTGTCTGAATCCAAATTAATTTTTACATTTCCAAATTACAAATTTAAGTTGGATCTACTCTGTTTAAAAACATTTGTTAGTGCATTTTAAAGTTACATGTACTCAAATTTTCTAATTAGCAACTGAGTATTTCTACCGAAACTATACATACATATAGTTCTTTTTTTTTTTTACTACTATTTACTAGTTTAACACTGGTACTTGTAAACAGAATGCCAGTAGCATGTACTCATCAAATATGGATATCTAGTTACAACATTACATAAAGCTGACATTTTAGACATTTGATAGTGAAAATTATAATAAAGTATATGTACTGTACACCACACAGGTTGAGACATTTTGTACAACAGAAAATTGTGCTTCATGGTGGTGGTAGAGGAAATCTCATTAGGGGTGAAAGTTGACAGGCTTTATTGTCATTAGAATTATGGTCACAAAATTCAAGTCAATACATTTCAAGATGAGAATGCTGTGGCCAAGGGTTAACCGTAATATGACAGTAGCTCGGTCAGTTAGCCACATTAAGCTACACTACTTTTAACTCCATGTCAACAACAACTGTTCGTTTTCTACAAGTAGAATACCTGTTTTGTTTAAAATCTCTATTAAAGTCATTTTTAAGATGTTCCATTTGTCCTCCTCTGCCCTCAGATCTTAATAAAAAGAATAAAACCAGCTGAGACCTTTTTGTCACCTTGTTAAATAGCAGAGCTCAGTCTTAAAACGCAGTACTTTACTTCAAGAGTGACAATGACTGTTTTCTACTTTTGGCTACTTTAGATCACCAATGAAATGTAAAATAATAGCAAATATAGGCAATGTTATGTTGAGAGCTTTCACCATTTACCATTTTAAGCTGAATGTATTTTACGTTGTTTTAATTGCACTGTTGTTATCATCATACCTGCTGTTATTCTAACAGACATTATTGAATGTATTAACATTTGGCCTATCTTGGACAATCTAAGAAGCCAGTTAAACGGACTCTTAGGGTTTTATTCCTTTTCTTTCCAACTAGTCACTTAGTCTACCTCGTGTTTATTTTCTGATAGCGTGTAGTGTTTGCATAGATGTTAGATTTCTGTAATCCTGAATTATTAGAATGAAGACGTCATTGTTTAACTTGCAGTTGTTCTGTGTTTCATATCACGGACGATTTATCACTCAGGCCAGATCCACCCTCTTTGGTAGCAGTGTGATTAAACAGAGATAAAAAGTTCTTTATTGATAATTAATAGCTCTGCTGACAACCCAGCCTGGGTCACTAGATTGGTGGATACCTGGATTTTAACAGCCGGTCCAGGAACCATCCAGGTGTGAAAGTTATAAACCCTGGTTAGTAAGCAGATTAAAGCTGCAATTATTCAACTAAGAACACTAAATTGATTTCACCTCTGATTTTGAATAAGTTAAATAATTAACTATAACTGCAGTTTAGTTAATTAGTTATTCATTATCTGCAGGATATCATTTTAGCACAACAGGACCATTGCTGAGGAAACAGCAAAATGGCCACGAACTCTGTTTCTTTAACTTCAACAAAGAGGAGCCGCCTCATAGAATCAAGCTGCAGTATCTTGCCTTCTCCCCCAAACCACAGCATTACCAATTAAGGTGATGGTTGAACCTCAAAGGTTATAGGTCATCATGGGAACGTCCCTCTGGCTGGGATGTAAGCTGCCATAGGGTGACACAATGAGAAGCATCAATCCACCCATTTTCTGTCACGCTTATCCTAATTGGGGTCACAAGGGGTGCTGGTGTCCATCTCCAGGTGTCTACGGGTGAGAGGCGGCGTCCGCCCTGGACAGGTCGCCAGTCCATCACAGAGCAACAATGAGAAGTAACAGAAAAACAATAAAATAATGAAAATAATTAAATCCTCAAAACAGGCTTTTCTTTTAAGCCTCATGTCCATGTCTTAATCTGAAAAGAAAATTAAACTGATCAAGCATTGACTCCTGTCTGATGACAAGTTCCCAAACATCCTCTGAGCATTTTAATACTATTAAACATTTTATATTAATGCATTATATAAATAAAATACAAATATAAATGACAAGATCAGAGAAAACATTATTAAAGAATATAGTTTGCAACACAGAAAAACATATAAACACATTTTTTATGATCCATGTCAGTTTTATTGCTGCTTGGTTAATAAATCCAGATTTATTTACATTCATAGAAAAAATCCACAGAAGAAGATAATGAAATAAGAAACAATAAAACAGTCTATTGCTTCCATGAGTCACAGCAGGTAAATAGAACATCTACACGACCAGAACAAAACCAGTAGAATTAGTTTAAAGGGAAATTATAAATAAAAAAAACAGCCTTTACAAATCAGAAACATTACATTTGTAGAGAAGTGTTAGTCTTCTATAAACACATTATTAATCCAAAAGGATTTCTAGTAAAACAAAGAACGTTCAATCAATTAACAGTAAAAACTCTAACCTTGTCAGATTTTGAAAATTGACTTGAAATTTGAGAGAAAGTAACAGAAAATGAATTCATCTCTTCCATTAATCATCATGGGCAGAGGGAAATGTTTAGGAAACTTTAGGTTAGAAGCAGAGCTGTCCAGGGTATACGCAGGTATACAGCGTATAACCTGCTAGTTTTTAATCAGCATTGTGTACACACACTCCCTCATGATCCACACTATTAAGTAGAATCTCAGAGCCAAATTTCCCATTTTTTCTTAGGATGGTGAAGGCACCACCTGCACTACTCTGCTTCTAATTGGCTAGTATTCACTGCCTTTACTGATACACTGGTTAACTGTTGGCATGACGACCAGTGAGCCAATCCGAGGCAGAGAGGGGTGGGTCATGCTGAGGTTAATATTGCTCACGTTTGAAATAACATTTAAAAAGTTTACTTTAAATGATTTGCTTTCAGGATAAGCAAAGAATTGGTAACATGAAGCGAGCTAGTCAAACAACACTTTCATTTCCTCGTGAATTAGCATTAGCCAACAGCACGGTTAACCTTAGCAGTGCTAGCCCGTTACACTTAAGCCTAATGTCGACGCCCCGCCCCCCCCCTCCATCACACAAGATGCTGTCAAATGAAGAGGAAGGTGCCTCTTCGCCCTTAAAGATGGCGGTACAGCTTTGGATGATGACCTCAGCTATGCTACATGGGCCTGGCCATTACCAGAGCTAATTAACAGTAGTGACAGTGACCCTAGCCAAAGGCAAAACTGGTGAAAAGGAGTCAGAAAAGATGAGGAGGGGAAGAATGTCAGCAGCCTCCACCTGTAAAACCATTCCTGATTTGATGGTCGTCTCGTTGTTGCTCCTCTAGTTCACCTGTTGTTCATTTCATTAACACCAAAGCAGCTGAAACTGATTAACAACCCGCTCTGCTACTGACCTGACCATCAATATCCCAGAAGTTTAATTAACTTGATGCTGTACTCTGATTACAAAGTGTTCCTTTAATGTTTTTGAGTAGTGTATAAACGTATATATCTAATGAATTATACTAAAATAGTCTTTATTGTTAGTTTAAGAGTTTATCAACTTCTCAGTTTATCTGATTGTTTTCTGGATGCATTTGATTTTTATTCTTAGATCTAAGCTGAAATATGAACTAGGATGTTAAATTCACATCTAAAAAGCTTTATTTAAATAAATGTTTAATAAATAACTGAAACCCCATATTTGTCTCATGTGTATTTTCTGTCCATGCAGGCTTCCTGTGTGACCAGTAATATTTTATAATATCACCAAACTGCTCCTGATTCAGTTCTGTTCATTTTAACAGCGGCTGCACCAACTGCAGCAATCAGCTGTTCAAAGAGAGCAACTACTGACTTACTAAGTGGGAGAAAAGGTTCCATCCATGTGGAAGGACTCAGGAATAAGGACTAAGGTCTCTCACTAGTCTGTGGGCAGCATTTAATTATTTCACAATCCTTCCCTGGGATCAAACAGCAGAAATTAGATCACATTCAGTAAATACTACTGAATTTTAGGGTAAACTACATAGAGCTGTCTGACATGCCATTACTTCTGCATTAGAAAAGTGGGCGAGTATATCCACCTCTCCAGGGACCATTACACGACTGAACTACAAGCCCTAGCAAGGACCCAGCTAGCACATCTGCAACACAGCGTTATGAGTTCTACTGAAACATGGCTGCAGAATAGTATCTGGGACTCCAGCGTCTCTCTGCAAGGCTTTCTGCAGCTGGGGTCTTTCCTGCTATGGTAGATCTGGGTCTCCACTGCTTTGCTACTCAAGGCCTGCTCCTGCCTCCATATATAACAACAAACATTTTTCTTTCTGTATTATTGAACCAACAACAACAACCAGTAGCCTGTAGTGTGTAAAGCTTGACATTTACAAGTTTTCTTTAGAAAAATAGTGTTTGATTTAATATCAATAGTTCAACATTTTCCTAGTAAATGCAGATATTTTGACCACAGAATTATAACCTCAATAATGAAGTTTTAGGACAAACAAAATAGATCAGAAGCAGAGCAACAGGCACCTTAGATATGACTGAACCCCGAAACCTAAAAGCTTCTTTGCACATTTGTCTCTTCAAGCAGCAGAAGGTTTGAACATGCCCCAACATCTTTAATGCGACAATTTTGGTGCAGAATAATTTTAAGAAAGAGAGTTAACATAATATTTCTAGTGTTTTTTTTTTCATTTTGTTCTAAACAAAAAAATAGACTGCCTGACTGACATCTGAGCCCTGTGGCGTCTCACTAATGTGACTTTTCATGTGAAGCACGAAATCGATTTTTTTTAAATAATCAACTCCACATATTGTGCATGAAAACTGTTTGTCACCTGAGTGTGTGGCAACATGTTTAGTCAAACTAACTTTTTGAGCAAAACTTTTGTCACACATGGTACAGGAGTAAGGTTTCTCGCCTGTGTGAGTTCTGATGTGAGACGTCAGCGTATTTCTGTTTTTGAAGGTTTTTCCACACGTCTCACAGGAAAAAGTCATTTCATCTGAGTGAATTGTCATGTGAGAATTCAATTTACATTGTTTTGTAACACTTTTGCCACAAACCACACAGAAGGACGGTTTCTCACCTGTGTGAATTCTGATGTGTCTGTCAAGATTAGATTTCTGAGTGAAACTCTTTCCACAGAACAGACATTTATTCATCCTTTTACCTGAGTGATTTCTCATGTGTAATCTCAATGCAGCTTTACTTTTAAACATTTTCCCACAGGAAGCACAGGGAAAAGGCCTTTCAACTGAGTGAGTCGCCATGTGTGCTGACAGACTATGTTTTTGACTGAAACATTTGCCACAGATTGTACAGGGGAACGGCTTCTCACCTGTGTGAGTTCTCATGTGTTCATTCAGACGAATTCTTGCTTTGAAGGCTTTCCCACAGGTGTCACAGGAAAAAGGTCTTTCATCTGAATGCGTTCTCATGTGATAAGACAAACTAACTTTCTGAGTAAAACTTTTTTCACAAATGGTGCAGGAGAACGGCTTCTCTCCTGTGTGAATTCTGAGGTGCCTATCAAGGTGAGATTTATTACAGAAGGTTTTTCCACAGCACATGCATTCATAAATCTTCTCACCTGTGTGAGTTCTCATGTGAACCAATAAATGTTCTTTTCTTTTAAACCTTTCTCCACATGTCAAACATGGGAAAATGTTCTCTATTGTGTCTCCTGCCTCCTTGAGGAGCAGCTGCTCCTC
>NW_015151416.1:284471-286723 GCF_000732505.1 Cyprinodon variegatus
TGATAGAGTTAATACATCCAAAGCATAATTTATATTTTTTACAGTCAAAGCTAGCACATATAACAGAAAGCCATTAAAATCAACATTTTTGATACGGACATGGTTTGGGACAGTGCTCTAAACCTAGAAAGCCAAAAATTTATTATGTATATATACAGGCCTGCCGACGGGGAGGGGGACACAGAGGGGTCAATTGTCCGAGGCCCTGGACAGAGGGGGGCCCAAAATTAACACCCTGACCATTAAAGACCAAGTTCAGCACTTGAAAGATGACCTTTGACCTCTGAATCTACTCAATGCAATCCATAAGATGGGACTGAAAAGGCTCCATGGAGACCAGTGTGTCTGCTTTTCCTATCTCTCTACCTGTGACTGGCTGGAGGTCAGCAGGCCTAGGGCTGGGTATTGTTCAAAAATGTTCGGTGCCGGTACCAATACCGATACCTTCACTTCGATACCGGTTCCTGAACGATACTTTTTTCAATACCAGTTTTATAATATCAATTCGAAGAAAAAGAAAATTACACAACATAAAAAAGCACAAATCTTGAGTTTTATTTTAAGCTCTGATTTTTCCATTTACATTTTTAGAAGAACAGTTGCAAACAAGTCAGTGTCTAATATTCACTGTTAGATTGTGAGGACCTTTTTATTTAGCAGTTTTCTCTTATTTCATATATATTTATAGGTTTTTCACTCAGTTTCACCTGCAAGGCCACACAATGCCTGATTGAGGGTGTTTATAGACATACCTTCTTCCCATAACAAACCCTCTCAAGGTTTATTCATAACATGTTACTGTTTAACCAAAGTCTCTGTTTTGACTCTGACTGCTTTCCATTGTTGTAGGTAAGGAGGAACGAACGCTGCTCAGGCAGAACTGGGCAGAATGCTGCCATAAGGGCTTCATGATGAGCTGTTCTCTCTTTGCAAAGATATGAATTAATGTGCCGACTGAGTGAAATCCATCCATCTCCATTTATTTAACTGGAGCAAATATTTGAATACTTTTTCCAATGACAGAAGTTTAAACTCCTGAAGTTGTGACCTAAATAGCAGCTGTGTAGCCATGCTGCATGGTGAAGCAGCATTAGCTCCTCCACTGTGTTTGGAAGACGACCATGTGATGATAGAAAAGTGGAGGCATTACACAAAACATTTCTAACATGATAGAAGATGGAGTTTAGCAGAAGCAGAGGGACCCACCCCACTGACACCGGGGAACATCCAGGGAAGGAACACTGGGATAGTGGACTCATAAGTACCTCAGTGTTCACCTGAAGAACAAACTGGACTGGACTCCATCACTGAGGCTCTGGATCAGAAAGGTCAGAGCAGACTCTTCCTGCTGAGGAGACTGAGGTCTTTAGGACTGCAGGGGGCGCTCCTAAAGACCTTCTTTGACTCCATGGTGGCATCAGCCATCTTCTATGAACTGTCTGTTGGAGCAGTGGCTCATCTGTAGCTGAGAGGAAGCGGCTGGATCAGCTGATCAGGAAGGACAGCTGTGATTGGATGCCCTCTGGACTCAGTGCAGGAGGTGGAAACAGACGTCAGTGTAGTCAATCGTGCTCTGGTGGGCGTACAGAACCACTGATTCACGCATTGCTAAGCACTCAGAGGATGGTGAAAACGTCGTTACAATGGTCAGCTGTACTGCTGCTAATTGTAGGAAAGGCTTTGGATTGGGAAAAGGAATGTTTCATTATCCCAAGGAACCAGTTTTACTTCAAATTTCAATCCGAAAAGTAAACAGATCAGACAAAGATCAATGGGACAATCTGTGGCATCCAAACCGATACAGGAGACTAAGATGGAATCACATCATGGCAGATTATTTTATCATCAGTCCTGCTCTCACAGCATCAGTTGGATTCAATCAATCAAAGTATCAGCAGCTTGTTTTCTGTTGCTTTAATAAAGTGCAGTGAGGTGAATCGGGTAAAAACCACATCCTAAGGGCAACGTTTCCCAACCAGACAGCAGAAAGGAAGCGGTTCTTGGAGCGTTCGCTGCCATCGGGTTACCGAGGGAACGCTTTCCCCATCCAGGCTCAGCGGCGGAGCACAGCCTGCTATCCAGAACCGCACACAGGGCTCCAGTACTGACCGCCAGCCTTCACGCCCGCCGCAGGAGGTCGCTATCGACCCAACAGAACCCAGCCACCACAGAACCAATCCCAATCCTGGGATCCTCTCTTCAAACTAAAGGTTAGACTCTGGTTTAAACCAATTCAAACTCAGCAGCATCTG
>NW_015151416.1:289163-290560 GCF_000732505.1 Cyprinodon variegatus
ATCTGCAGAGGTTCTGGTTCCTCTTGGTCCAAACTGGAATTCCTCTCCTGTTTCCAGAGCTGCTGCTCAGAGAAATCCTCCTCTTTTCCAACCTGCAGGAGGTCTGGAAAGACAAACAGAAAAACAAACGTAGCTTTAATCATACATTAATATAAAGATGCTCTGAAAATAATCAGTTAAATTTCACTAAATCTGATTAAAACTTGATTTAAACAGATTAAAGTATCAAAAATACATTTCAGTTAATAGGTTGAAGCTGTGATGTCAGGTTTTTTAAATATTAACAGAAACCCTAAATAGAGATTAAGCGTTTTTTAAATAATCAAAGAATGATTCATTTAGAAGTGGTTTATTGGATTAAAATTCGTTCCATCCGATTGATTAATAACGTCTGGGGGGGGGGGGCTCTCATATTCTTGTGAAATGTAGCATGAATAGAACTGAGAGACTTTGCAATTAGAAAATTTTGTTTGCCATTAAATTGAAAATGCAATTACTTAACCAACCCTAAAACAAACCTTTTTTTGTTATCATTAGTCTGATTAGTGACTTGGCTAAAGCAAACTGATGAATTATTCTCTATTACAGTTTATTTATCCACATATTTTCTACTGGTCTGGTTCAGGACTTTTTCCAATGCAGAAAAATGCAGTTAATGAAAAACATTTAGTCAGATTAAAATCGACCCTCAAACCTGTTCCATGCACTTAGAAATCTCAATATTTCTATATTTATTCTAGAATATGATAGATTTTATATTTGACAAAAACTTCCACTCATCTGAAGAATAGTTTCAAAAAATGTTTAGATCTATAAATATTTAACATCCTTTTTAATCTGGGACAAAGATCCCAAATTATTGAGAGGGTCTCAAATAAGTGAGAAAATGACACTTTTAAGGGATTCAGAATTAGTCTGAAAAATCTTCTTCTGTGATAAAATTAGAGACATATTTACTCTCAGGTTTTATGTGTTTATGTAAATACTCAACTCATGTTTAGCTAATATTTTCATCATTTCCTGTTTGTTCTTCTGGAACTTACTGAGCAGCAAATCTGGAGCCACTTTAGAAGTTTAAGAAGCTCTAATTTATTAACTGGATCATTCATGGTTTCTTAACTTGATGCAACATAGATACATAACATGAATACATTTCTGGTTTTTGATCAATATTTGACCAAACAGTCCCTGTAGGTTATCACTAACAGTGATAACCTACAGGGACTGTTTGGTTATAATAACTAATGATGGTCTCTGACTGACGTCCACTGAGGAACATGGTCTCCTGATGTTTGCTCTGTTCGAATTCCTAGGACGCATCCTTAGAAGGCCAGATTCGAAGGATGATTATGTCATAGCGCGGCGCCGAGGTCTGGTCGGATTCCAAGAGTCCTCGT
>NW_015151416.1:291874-300055 GCF_000732505.1 Cyprinodon variegatus
AAAACTTCGGTTTTCATTCTTTTCCTGCTTTGTGTGTCAACTTTCACGGTTGCTAAGCAACAGAGCATACGGCGATAAAACCCGTGTGAATCCGACCCGGGTAGACCTGGTCGGATTCACAGCCTAAACTCTTCCGGCCTCCTTATTTTCAAGGACTTCAAAGAATCCAGTCTAGGTAGACCGCGTCCTTGGAGGATGCAGCCCAGGATTTCAAACAGAGCCACGGTCTCCTGATGTTGTCTCCATCTTCCAGAAGTTCTCTCCTCCTTCCTGTCTCTGATTCTCCAACAACTAGAACCAGAGTTTCCTCTCAGATCAGAATGGCTCCATCATGACGCCACAGCTTTTTCCTCCCTTCTCTTTTCCTGCCAGCTGGCATTAGCTGACAGGGAATGGCTAATGCTAGCTGGCATGGCTAATGCTAGCACCTGCCTACTAATAACCACCCCCCCACTCATCCACCCAGAGCAGCAGGGCTTCCTGGGAGAGCCTTAAAATCCCAGGTGGTTCCTACCTGTCCGGTGTAAGATGATCTGGGGGATCCTGGTGAAATCCAGCAGTCTGTGCTGATCATCCATCTTCTCCTCCTCGATCTGATCTAATCTTCCTTTAAACTCTGGGAATGTTTCTCCAGCAGGAGTTAACTGCTCGCTGACAAACTCTCCTTCCAGCTGGACTCAACACATTCTCACTGCAAACACTCACACATTAGCAGCCTCTCTGCTAGCACACGGAAGCTAATGCTAATGCTAACAGCTGATAGCCGTGTCTCTACCCGATCAGTCCCGTCTTCTTTTTTCTTTCTCTATGGAATTTTTTGGCGGTTGGCACGCAAAGAAATGGTGCATTACCGCCACCAACTGGTATGGAGTGTGGATCAGAATGTCTACTAATTTATACTAAACAAACACGTCACACTCAAATTAACTAAACAATATAAACAAAACCAAAATAAGATTCAGATCCGCTGAGTTACATTTATTAATCTAAGATGGGCTGATATACTTCCCGGTGATCCTCGATTTTATTTTGTTAAAAATACCTAAATGACATTTTCCAGTCCAAACATAGTAAACATACTAAAATATAATGTGTGAAAGGTTAATAATGTATTTATTGAGAAAATAAATGTTATATTCTACCCAACTTTCAAATAGTAATAACGGATCAGGAGGCAGGAATATGCTGGAAGGTGTGCTTTACTTTATTTTTTTATTTCACTTAAAGTCAACAATACAATAAAATATGAGAAATACAAATAAACAAATATGCCAGGGGGTATGTTACAAATAATAAATACATTTAGGAGAAAAGACAAACAGATTGACAAACATGCGCTGGGGAGAGAAATATGTGCTTATGCATGTATACATATATACATGTTTATATTCTACAAATAAACATTTCTTCTACAACATTAAGTTGTCCAGAAGTTTTAGTTGGGAACAGATTGCTGTGGTTTTTTTGTGCCTTCTGGTGAGAAGAGAGTTAAATAGTATGAAAATATTGCTTGACTTCAGTTAAATAAAATGTATTATTATTATTATTATTATTTTTAATTTAAATTAATGCAAATTAAATTTGGCCAATATAATTAAAAGATTAATAAGGAAAGGTTTAGGAAACATTTTACTTTGCCGTTGAAAATGAAATAAAACGTTTTTTCAATGAAGCTGAAAATTATTAAAAATATTTGAATCCACAAAGTTACAAAAGCGTTTCCAGAAAGTCTTAGAATATGGACACAACCAGAACAAATGTGGAACAGATTCTGGGAGAAGATCACAAAAAGTGCAGTTCACCAAAATATCAGATTTGAACTTCTTTAGGTGGTCTTTGGCGGGATTGATCCTGTGAATGAGACTTCACCTTGTTAGAGAGGAGAAAGGGATTGGCTAACAGCCAAGCTAATCTGTCACAAATTTGTTCCAGTATGGAACAACAGCAGGAACAGACGCCACCTCTCTCTGAAAGAGGGATCTGATTGACTTATTGTTCTGACGAAGAGACGAGGTGAGATGTATTTTGCCAACAGAAGAGTTCATGGGAGTCAGAGAAGGAGATGAAGAGGAATGGAGTCTGGGCCTCTGTCTGTATAACATGTAAATCCCAGCAGAAATAGAACAAAAACCTTTGCATATTCTCCAGAAGAAGCAGGAAGGTTAAAATTAGAGAGGAACCCTTCGTAATTTAATAAGGTCCCATTGTCATTGAACGGTTGATGAACCAGAGTAATACTGTGACTGAACCACGAATCCTAAAACAATGATCTTTTTTTGTACAGGATGTCCTTATTGTTCCAAATGAAATACGGCTGAGGTGAAGGTTGTGCTTGTAGATAAGTGACCATGACAAAAAAAGCCTGGTGGTGAAAACTGGAGAGTTTGATAGGAATTTTATGTACATCAAAATTACAAACCAAGAAAAAGGTTAAACCTCCAAGTTTAGAGAAAATGTGGTAAGCGATAATTTTCCATATAGAAGGTTGAGATGCGAAGAACTGGGGAATCAAATTTATCTTAAAAGTGTTATTCAAGGAAGAGAAAGACGAACAGTTAAGCCCTCCATTTTTATATGGGTTCATTAAAGTAGATTTTCTGAGCTATGATGTTGTTGTTCTTTTGTAAAGATTATGCCTAAATAAACAACCTAGTTTTTAACTGGAATGCCATCAATTGATGTCTCAGTGCGATCTTTAACTGCCATAATCTCACATTTCTTTAGATTCAAATTTAGACCAGAAGGTTTGGAGAAATTATTTAATACTTGGATCACTAACGAAGCTGGATTCTTATCCTTTAAGAACAGGGTAGTGTCATCAGCCAGTTGTGTTAAGGTCAGTTATTTTTCAGCAACATTAACCCTATCAGAGGACTGGTTTTAATGTGATCTGCTAGAAGCTGAGCTACCAAAACCAACAGGTAGGGGGAGACAGAACACCACTGTCTGATTCCTCTGCTGAGGCTAAATCTGGGAGGTGAGCCTTTCCTTCATCTGATACAGCTGATGTTGTTTTGATAATTGTTATAAATGCTGTCCAAATCCAAACTTTTCTAAACTTTATAATATAAAACCATGTTCTGCAGGGTCAAAAGCCCTATAGACGACTAAAAATAAAATGAATCCATTATCAGAAACAAAATCAGGGTCATCTAAGATATCAAGAACAAGTCTTATGTTGTTTGTGATTGCCGATTTTTCATAAATCCAGATTGAGTTTCGTCAATGATTGACTGAAGAGTTGATTTTAATCTTTTAGCATCACTAAGGCTAATATTTTATAGTCAGTATTAAGAAGGCAAATAGGTCACCAATTATCAAGAAGTAAAGGATCCTTGTTGGGTTTTGGTATAAAGGAGGTTAAGAGACATTTTTGATGTTTTCATTAAGTACCTGTAATAAAAACGGAGCAAGGTCGTTAGAAATATGTTTCTAGATTTCAGTACTTAGACCATCGGTTTCAGGGGATTTGATGGTTTGGAGATGTGCAATAGCATCAACAATTTCATGAATGGTGATTGGCTCCTCACAGCGTTTCTGGTCGATGTTAGAAATCAGTTTCAATATTAAATTATTTAATAAGGAATCAATTGAAAAACGATTCTCATAAAATGATCAACAGTATTTAGCAACATGATCAGGATCATCAGTTGTTGAGTCGTTAATTTTTAGTCTGCTGAATTATTGATAGCATTATGCTTTACAAGATTTAAAAAGTAATGGGTGTTTTGTTTTCCTTCTTCCAACCATTTATCTCTTGATCTAACAAATGCACCTTTACTTTTATTTATGTACATATTGTCTAATTTAATTTGTAATTCAGCTAATTCTTGTTGTTCTAAATCATTTAAGGAAGATGGATTTAAATAGGACAGCTCAATAATTCTTGAAATTATATAATCTTCTTCTGCTCTAATAGTTTTGACCCTGTTACTACTAAATTTCCTCAAGAATTTGCCAGATTCAAATTTGAAAAGTTCCCAATTGAGACTATAGCGAGCATCTACACAGGCTTTACACCATTACTGATTGAATCATTTTGATATATTTCTCCAATACTTCTCCAAATAGCAGTAAAGAAGTGTTAATTTTTCAGTATAACGGAGAGAAAAAGATAGTTTTTTTGCCTGAAAATTTAAAAATCAATTTAATAGCTTTGTGAGGAGTAGGAACTATATTAACAGTTACATCCTCCTTGTTTACTTCATTTGATATTAACCAGAAATCAATCCTGGACAGTCTTGTTAATGATTTATTATTCCAGTGAACAAATAGTCATGAGGATGGAAAGTTCTCCAAATATCAGTCAAGTTGATTTTTTCCATAAAGGCTTTGACAGAGGAGTTGGAGGCATTAGGTCTGCTTGGAGGCCATTTATTAAGATCCTCATCAAGAACTGTATTAAAACCTCCTTCCATAATAATTATAGCTTTGGGAAATTTATTTAACCATAATAAAAAATATTTTCTATTGAGTGAAATAGTTTATCATTCCCTCCTTTTTTATTATATCCATAAATATTAGCACAGATGAAATGATGGTTTTCCAGAGTAAGAACAGACAGATATGTTGTCCCATTAGATCACATTCAGAGTCAATATTATTCCCTTTAATTCTATGTTTCAACTTCATAACTCCTGCAGAATGCACAGAACCATAAGAAAACCAAATACAATTTCCCCACTGGGCTTTCCAGAAATGAACATCAGTAGCAGTTGAATGACACTCCAAAAAAAAAAAAAAACAAAAAGAAAAATTTTGGCAAAAAAAAAAAAAAGTTTCCATTTTAAAAAAATAACCAACCCCCCCGCAATGAAAAAAAAAAAAGAAAAAACTTAAAAAAAAAAAAAAAAGTGCTCGGTCAGAGAAGGTGAACAGAAAAAAAAAAATGGGGAACAAAAACCGAAGAAAGAAACAAAAAATAATTAACAAAAAACGCCACAATTTTAAAAAAAAGAAAGAAAACAAAAAGGGAATCCAGATTCCAGTTTACTCCTCCACCCGATAAAGACTTGCAGGGATCTCCACGCCATTGATGAAACCGCAACCACCTATGAAATATGCTGATTTCCCCTCTTCCTGAGCTTTTTGGATGGACGGCCATAGTTTCTGTCGGAAATCACGGCCTTCTTAGCACAGATCTTCGGTAAAACAGAGACCATTTTGCCTTTAGCTGCTTTCCATATAAAATCTCGATACCTCCTAGCGACAAAGCGAATGATAATAGGACGAGGGACTGCCGCCAATCTTTTTCCAAACCCGAGGAGAAACATCAACTAAAAGCTGAAGCCTCTCTGTTTCCATCGGCAAAACCTCTTGACAGACCCGGGTCACCTCCACCACCACGTCCTCCTTCTCCGACTCAGGGACTACGTGAAGTCTGAGGTTCCAACGGCGGCTGTAGCGCTCCAGCTCGGTGACACGTATGGAACAGGCTGTGGTGTTTTTTTTGTGAGCTCTACGCAATTTTTTAGCATGAATTTACCAAACTCGCAATGTTCCGCCAATTTTCTCATTGCCACAACAAACAAAGACACTGACTCTCCTTCTTCTTGGTCATGTTTATGAAACTTCAACCTCTCAGAGATTAATAATGGCTTCGGTGAAAAATCGTCTGACAAAACCTTGACTATTGCAGCGTATGTCTTTTCCCCAGGCTTTGTGGGTTGAAGCAAGTCACGTAATAAATTATAAGTTTTAGGTCCCATCACAGCCAGGAAGGTGGGCACAATTTTGTGATAATGCAATGCTGTTAGCCTGGACAAAGTAATCAAAACGTTCGGAGTATGAGCTCTATTGTTCAACATTTCGGGCCAATATTACCAATAACTCCTGCCACCATGTTGGGGTTGTTTCCCTTACTTCAGGTTGATGCGGTCTGCTCGTGTTAGCACTGGGCTCCGTGAGGTGCTCAGCATTGGGTTGCTCCAGCTCCAGAGCGCCAAATATCTCCTCCTCGGAAGACAAATTTGACAACATAATCCAGCAACCTCTCCCCGTTAAAGACAGTGAATGTCCTGTAACTTGTTATATTCTACCTAACTTCCAAATAGTAATAACTGCTCAGGAGGAAGAAGTATGCTCAAACGTGTGCTTTACTCAGCTTCTCAGGCAAAATCAAACAATACATCCAGGTTACCCATTTTTCCCAGATTAAACTACGGTAAGCATGGAGGGGACATTCATAGCAAAACATAACAATAAATGCTTTTAAATCCTTTCTTTTATCCCTCTGTGCCCGATCTGCACCGGAATTGGGATCCGACACTACTTCCGGGAGCTAACGTTTTGGCTTTGGATTTAAACATAAATCTAGCGTTTTTCAGTTTTATGTTTGCATTTAATTTGAACCTTATGCTATATAGTGCATAATCTAAAGAGAGAAACAACAAAAATGCAGATAAACATCTATTAATCATATTTCGCCAGACTACTCTAAGCATGTCTGATGATGACGTCAAAGAAGCAGCTTAATGAAGAAAATGTAAAAAGCAAAAAATTGTCTCACAAAAGTCATAAAACATTTTTTTTTTTAACATTTTTACTATTCTTTAGTGAGTTATTAAGGATAAAAATAAGTAGTTTTAGTACCATACTTACATTATTTATGGACACCTGGATGTATATATCTATTCACGCATGCGCAGAACGGATCGGCCTTCCGGGATGGAACGGGTAGTGACAAGCCACAGAGTCCGTCCTCCTCTTCTTCTTCTTCTTATGTTTTTTTTATTGGCGGATGGCAACCAACTTAAGGTATATTTAGAGCCACCTACCAGACTGGAGTGTGGTTATCAATGGTGTCAGAGGGAAGTTTTTAATTCATACCTTATTGGTATGCAGGACTCTGCATATTATCTATCTATCAATATCTATACAAACTCACATATTTTCACAGTTCTGGTTCTGTTATGTTTTCTTATGAGTTTTCAGTCTTACTTTGCTCCATGTTTTCTAGTTTTAGTGGTTTAATTCTTATTTTTGCTGTCTCTCTGGTTATTTTTCAGTTTTCAGGTTTTTATTTGTTGCCTTCTGCTGCCCTCTTGTGTTCTCATTTTCCCGAGCTCGTATCCTGTTCTGCTCTGTTCACACCTGCTCCCAATCCTGCTCGTTAGCCCTCTATTTGTTTCAGTCTCCCATAAATACTCTCTCTGTTCAGTTCCTCAGTGCTGGTTCCTCTTTAAACTTCCTCCAACTCCGTCTCATTGAGTCTTTCTCCTCATGATTGTTTTTCCCCAGATGTCTCCTTGGTTCCGGGTTTGTTTGACTTTGTATTAATATTTAGATTTTTTGGTAATTTTGGATTCCTGCCTCTGTGTTCAGGTAACTCTTCACTAAATCAATAAGAAACTCACCTCTGCCTCCCTGCCTCTGCATTTGGGTCCTCAAACCTCAACAAAATCCTGACACATATAAATGAATATGTGTGTAATTTCAAATGCATACACACACTTATATGCTTAATTTAAATACGAATAAATAATCCAGTGTTTTTTTTACAAATGTAATTTAGTGATTTCTAGCAGAATTAGATTTACTTCCTAAAAGGTTTATAATTGAAAATCAATTTTTTTTCTCTATTTAGTATTGACTTTAAATGTTGACGTCCCTGTGAATATTTATTACATTCTAATAATACATGTTCCACTGTTTCCATCAGATTACAGTGATTACTAGTCGCTGTGTCATGTTTCCCTATTTTGAAAAGAGAACTATTAAGTCCAGTATGACCAGTTCTAAGTGGAGATATGACTGCCTTGTCTTTCTGCCTTCCATTCTACAACTATTACCCCCCACAGTCTTTTGAATTTTATAAAGATCTCTACCAGTGTCATGATTATCACAATGTTTCTGCCAGACCTTACAGATTTTATTCTGAAACATAGATCTACCCTCACTTTTGCTTAAAGAAATACTTAAGTTAATAATATCTGATTTTAAGGCCTGTTTAGCTAATATATATAGTTCTTCAATTCATTCAATCCCTACATGCGCAGGAATCCAGACAAATCGAACTAAAATATTCTTGTTATGAACCTGAAATAATAGTTGATATATTCAATTCAATTCAATTCAGTTTATTTCTATAACGCCAAATTCACATCATGTCATCTCAAGGCACTTTCCAGTTCACCAGATCATCCAGTCAGATTGATTCAAAGTTTTCTATCTAAGGAAAAC
>NW_015151416.1:300532-305918 GCF_000732505.1 Cyprinodon variegatus
ACATCTAGAAACAAAGGTGTTGATGGCAGCAGGACAGCTGATATTTCTCTCCAGGATGGAGTCACAGCCAAACATTTGATTTGTCAGATTTAGGTGTGTGTAGGCAACTTATTCAGAGGAGATCCTGTTTAGGAGAAAAACTCAGATTTTTAACTTTATTTGATTTTATATTTAGTTCAGTACTTATTAACTTTCCAGTGCATTTATATATGTTTTTATTTTAATTAAAAAGAAAGAAATGCCTGAGAATTAAATGTTCAAGTTAAGGAAATTAACATTTTTCATTTTATAATCAGTTGTACTTTCTACTTTTTTAGAAAATTAGCATTATGACCATAAATATACAATAGCACTCAGCATAATGAAAACGATTACCTAACTATTTGCAAATATATAGCCCTAAAAAAACAAAAAAAGACACTAAAACATTTAAAAATTAACCTAGATCAATTAACATAAGGCAATTAGATTATTCCATGATTTGATATTTATGAAGAATTTATTCATAGAATAATCTATTTATCTGACATTATGACATCTAACATGTGGGGAAGAGTTTACTGTCATTCTTTCACAAACATCACTCAACAACTCATCACATCACAAGGCTTCCCACTTTCCACATGAACAGTGGTCTGCTATATGCTGTGTTCCATGCAGGGATGTGTGTGTGTACCAGTGTGGAGAGAGCAGGCCTATGTATGGGTGTCTGAAAAGTATTTGTATGGACTTATGTTCTATTTTGGTGGCACCAAAGGCATGTGTATGCACATATCATCGTTTCACACCTGTAGGTTTTGTGTGTTTTGGTGGCTGCGTGTACAATTTTCATGTGCTCTTGGTGGGTGGATGCAATTCCCAGGAACAGTTCCTGATCAAATCAAAATGGCAGATTATTAGCTTTCCCAACACAGTGTCTTAGCTACAACTCACCCTTTGGGAGCTAATGCTCCAGACTGCTTTATTTGGCAAAAATCTGCTTCCTATCAACTCAGCATAGATGAAAGCACATTATTAAACTTCAACTTTTCCGGTTTATTCAATAACAATGTAGAGAAGGAAGGGGGTGGGGCTTAGATATAGTGATATGAACTATTTAAATGCTGCAGGGACTTCCTCCTACCGGCATTTCACCTGCTTCAGTTGCCTCAACAAGCCAGACCAGTTTAATGGCAGACTCGTACATCATAGCTATAGACTTTGGAACTGCATACAGTGGGTATGCCTTCAATATTACTCCCAGTGCAGAAGACACTGATCCCCACTTAAAGATGTGGGGCAAAGAAGTTGGATTCAACACTCCAAAGACGCCAACCTGCATCCTGTTTGATGACTCTGAAGAATTCATGAACTTCGGCTATGAAGCCGTTGAAAGATACAAAAAGATGGGAGGGAAGGAAGCAAAGAAATACCATTTTTTTGAAAATTTTAAGATGGCTCTCTATGGCACAGTAAGTCAAATTGTTCACCCACAAATGACACGCTGTATTAGTTTATTAACTGTCACATATTTCATATATTGTTTTCAACAGGTGTATTATTGCCATTTTATGTAGACATAATTACAGTTCTTAAACACTTTTAATTGCTATTTTGTTATAGCAGTTTGAGCCTAGATCTAGATTTTATTTAAACTGAGGATGTGTATAAAAATATGATTTACTTTAATATGAGGAACAATCTTTCATAGAGAAATGTCAACCATCACCTGTTTTTCTCCAGACCTTTTTTCAATTTTTGTTCATATTTTCCTGCATCTCCTAACTCTGCACGTTTATACCAGGAAATTAAAAGAGATCTGAAAATCAAATCAGCCAATGGGAAGGAAATGATGGCCCTGAAGGTTTTTAAAGAGGCTCTGAGATTTCTGAAGGAAGATGCCCTGAAAACCATCACATTAAATACAGCAGGTATGGTGTTCTTGGCCTCTGACTTCACCTGGGTCCTCACTGTTCCTGCCATCTGGGAAGAGTCAGCAAAACAGTTCATGAGAGAAGCTGCAGTTCAGGTTGGACCAGTTTTTTTAGGACATTATTTCTGCTCAAAAACATGCAGATATTTGAGTATTTTCATTTCCGGTCCAGGCTGGCATTGTGGAAGACGGAAATGAAGAAAGACTGGTAATTGCACTGGAACCAGAAGCTGCTTCAATCTGGTGTAAGAAGCTTCCATCAGACGGTTTCATCACAGAGAAGCACAACTGTACTCCACTGGATGAGTGTCTGGGAACTCGGTACATTGTCATTGACTGTGGAGGTACTTTGCATAATTCCAATATTTATAATATGCTGCACAAAAATTCAATAAATTAAATTCTACAACACATACTTGGTAACTGTATTCCCCTAAGTACAAGGTGAGAATTTAAAGTCTTTTTTTTTCTGTCTGTTTCAGGTGGAACCATTGACATCACTGTTCATGAAGTTGTGGAAGAGGGAGCTCTGAAGGAGCTGCACAAGGCCTCTGGAAACAACCTGGGAGGACAAACTGTGGACAAAAAATTCAAAGAGTTCCTTAAAGAAATATTCTGTGATGGAATCTGGGAGGAATATGAAGAAAATTATCCCAATGAGGTTCAGAAGTTGATGTATGATTTTACTCGTCTTAAACAGGTTGATGACGATGTTCAGTTCATTTGTCCGTTTAATCTGGGAAGTCTGATTCTGAAAAAGAAAGACATAGAGAAGAGCTTTGAGTCAGTAGAAGGTGCATTCTGGGTTGAGGGATCAATCAAAATTTCTAAAGAGAAAATGAGAACTTTCTTTCAGGAAAGTCTAGAGGGCATCGCCGGGAATCTCAAGGAAATCCTTAAAAAAGAAAGCAAAATTGACTACATTCTGTTGGTTGGGGGTTTTGCTAACAGCCAGATTCTGCTTCAGTACATTACAGATCAGTTTAAGGATATCTGTAGTATTCTGTGTCCTTTTAGAGCTCAAGAGGCAATCCTGAGAGGAGCCATTGAGTTTGGAAGAAATCCAGCCTGGGTTGCATCTCGAAAAAGTGCATTCACCTATGGGGTGGCCGTGTGTGAGCCCTTTCTTGAGCTCGTTCATAAACCCGAAAAGAAATTAATGATTGGCAAGGAGGAGTGGTGCAGTGATATGTTCATGACATTGGTGAAGGCAGGTGAAGATGTGTCCTGGAATGAGACTAGAAAACACATTCTTTCTCCAGTAAACAAGTACCAGACATGGATGTCAATGAGATTTTTTCGCACAGAAAGGCTCTTTGCTAAGTTTGTTGATGACTTGGGAGTCTATGATATTGGTTCATTTGATGTTGAAATGCCTGATATTAATGGAGGCAGAGAGCGGCAGGTGAAATTAGAAATCCGGTTTGGCTCCACAGAGATAACGGCCACAGCCACAGACATGAATACTGGCTCTAAGGGGTCGATCCAGTTTGACTTTATTGGAAAAGATGATCTGAGGGGTTTGGACACTTGTTGGTATTTTTGTTCAGATGAAAAAACGCTACCAGAATGAGATTGATGTAGAAGAATCAGTGCAATAAGAGGCGAAAATATTTATCTTATTTTAAGGACTTCATCATTTTGATATGTTTTATAATCATAAAAAAAATCTGAGAAACTAAATTCTGCTTTCCCATTTTTATGTTTGTGAAAGTCTGTGTTTAATATTCTCTGCTACCTGTAAATGAAGAAACTCCGAGAACCAGCCTGTCATGGTTTTGGTTCTGTTTAAGTTTTCCCTTTGAGGTTTCATTGGTTTTATTTCCATTTTGTGCTATTATAGTTATTTTTGAATGTATGTGAGTTCTTTGGTATTTCTTGTTTGCCCTCTGCTGCTCTCTTGTGTCAGTCTCCTTCTCCTAGCTCCCTTCTAGACTCCTCTGTCCACACCTGCTCCCAATCTGCTGATTAGCCAGGTCTCTGTTTCTGTATCCCATATATACACCTCCTGTTCAGTTCCTGTTTGCTGGTTCCTTGTCGTCATTTCTTTAACCTTCATGTGTGTTTTCCCTGATGCCTCCTAGATGTTGGTTTTATTGGTTTTAGTTTGTGGACTTTTGCTTCTGTTGCCTCTTTTTAGTGATGACGAGATGAAGCCTCATGAGGCATTCAAACGTTTGGCCAAATTGCTTATAGAATCACCAGAGTTCATGAAGCTTCATGTGAACATATCACCACCTACTGGTGGAGTGCATGATTACAGTTGGTAATAAAATGTGATTTTTTGCAATTGTCCTTTGAAATTGTTAATAACTGGTGTGTATAATTAAATATTTTGAACGTTTTTTGTGTGTGTAAATTGAAGAGAACAATCATTTTAGGTACAAAGTTTTTCTGCCATTTTGGTGAAATAAGCTCAAGCAGACAGTGAAAGTGTTTGTGCAAATTGAGCAATGATAAGCAAAATCAAAGTTTTTAGTAATTTTTATTCAAACATTATAGTTTTTCCGCAGTTTTTGGTTTTAATCAGGTTGGAAGTTATGTGTTTAATCAATCTTTTGGCTAAATGAGCCAATCTAATTTGGCAGTGTTTTTACCTAATCTATATTTGTACTAGGGCAAACCAATACAAATTAGTCACATTAGCCAAAATACTTAAGTATAATTGCAACTTTCAAAAGAAGGTGGGTCTTGAACCAACAACCTCAGGGGTGAAAGTTCATGTCTTGCAGATGACGCCACCAAAATGAATAACTGTTTGACAGACAGCAATAGTACTTAACACTAATGTTAACACGGTGTCCAGCGGCTTGCTCAGATTTTGATCCTTACATTGTTTAATCTAATCAAAATAGTTTTAGCTAATTAGATTGGTTGTTTTTCCAACAAATCTCTTCTTAGAATATATACAAACTCTATCCAACTCACAGCAACTCTTCTACAAACTCTGACATCTTGTCTGAGTAGTGCCGCTGTTTAAATGCCTGTTGAAGTTCTTGCGCTTTCTGAACCACTTCCTGAAGTGATCACATGGTATCATGGCAGCAAAGCTTCAAAAGTCATACATTTTGGCCCCTCCCCTAAATGAATCACACCTCGACACGCACTTTAGAGAAACGATCCCCTTCATTACTCGACACACGCTTCGAGACCTTGACTCATTTCATTACATGACTACCTCCTTGTATGATTAAACCTGTAGGAAACTATTTCAGCTGCATTGTCTGCATTTGGGTCCTCTTTAAACCTCCTATCAATCTGACAGTAATTATACAGCAATCAGATATTGTCATGATAGGCTAAAGAGACTGAACCCATATGCAGAACACCACAGGAAGCTGAGTAAAAGTTTAACAGAGTTTATTGAAGCAACATACACACAGCAATTATGAACTGGTTCAGGTCCGGGACTGGAATAACTGACATCTGCAGAGATGGATAGTTTGATTAGCCAGGCAGCGAGATGGTTTGTCG
>NW_015151416.1:306223-307253 GCF_000732505.1 Cyprinodon variegatus
TGAGTTTCAGACCTTGACTTGGTTTCCTAGCTCTTCCTTGAGAGCTGTTGGAGGAATCCAGACTGATGTCTTCGGGTTTGGCTTCCTTGGGCAGATAGGCAGGTCTCCAGGTAAAGCTCATCCAGAGCTTCAGACTTAAGTCGGGTTTTCAAACTTGGTCAACACTGCGGCGTTGAAGGAAGGTCTGACTGCTGCTTATGTAGAAGGTATCCAGATGGGCTGATGATCCTCAGGTGTGCTGGAGGCTCCAGCCCAGGAGACCCATGGCGCTCTCAGCTGGAGACAGGTGGTAGATCTCCAGATCCCAACAGTACCCAAGTCCCAACAGAAAAACATACAACAGGAGGGGATCCTCGGCGCCCTCTGGAGGGCAAGCCTCTGGATCCCAACAGATATATTATCCTTCATGTCTTAGAGAACTGGACATTTACATGAAGTGCACAACACAGTAAAACCCACACATGAGGGTTAAAGGAGCTCAAGTATCTTAGGTTCCTGTTCATTAGTAAGGACAATGTGTCGGGACATGGTGTTCCCACAGCATGCCGATCAGAGCCAAGGTGATTTTAATGCTGGTCGCATGCTGAGTCATTTGACCCGGGTAGACATGCGTCATGTTCCCACTGCCACTAAAGCCCATTGTTCCCTGATTTAAATGGGTTTTTCGGCCAGTGGGAAATGGATATATTTTCTTTAAAACCTCAAACTCAACGCAATTTCTGACATTTTAAAATAAAAAGCTGCCTGGATGGGAAGCAAAACATCTTCAAACTTGGAAACAAAGTCCATTGGATTATTTTTTGACTTTTTTGGAATGACTATTACCGGGATGACTAAGAATCTTCACCAGCATATGGGTATAATACTGTACTATATATCATTTGATCGGTTTCTGTGATGGACATAGTACGGATCATACTTGGGGCTGTATTTGTATCATTGGAGAAATCATCTGGTAGCACCTTACCTAACTTTGCTAGCTAATGGTGGTGTTAGGTTTATTCAATGATGATTATAAAATTAATGTGTG
>NW_015151416.1:307263-309934 GCF_000732505.1 Cyprinodon variegatus
TCTTCACCATGTGTTCATCTTGTAACCATGTGTCATGTTCTGTTAATAAAACGCTCTGCAGAGGAGGTCCTGTGGGAGACAGTGTATTTGAGTCTGGGGTTCCACTGTCTGTCTTTCTGCAGGAGCTGTATGAAAATCCCTTACTGTGTATTTCAGTTCTTCTTTTACAAAACCTACATTTTTTAACCCAACATTTTTGGTGCCGAAACCCGGGAGTCAAGATCCAATTGTCCAGGACCGTGTGGGACCAAGGCCAAGAATCTGTCGACAGCCATCCCCCCTTCGCCGGACGGGGCCAATTTGGTCCAGCCCTGCCCTGGGCATCTTGGTAACAACTCCAGAGGATCTGCTCTGCACAGCAAAGTGTAGGCCAAAAGCTTTTGATCAAAAGTTGGTCAGGGACCATTTAAGTTACAGCTGTAATCGCAAGAATATTTATCGAGACCAAGTCTTGTTGACGGATATGGCATCTGGGTATTCTGTGTGTTAGAGTTTGAGACTCTGTGTTGTTCTCGAGACAGTAAGGTATGCAACTGCCACAGCAGGGATATATTTGACAGATATGGCATCTGGGTATCCGGTGCCTGCGAGGGCCTGGAGTTTGAGACTCCAAAGTGTACACGTAACGATAGGTGTTTTGCGTCTATATTGGTTAAAATAAAAGAAATATAATAGGCCTTAAAATAGGAGTGACTGTGTGAGGAAACAATCGAACCGTTAGGTTCTGTTGTTTCATACTAAAACAGCAGGGGTTAATACAGTAAAGCTCATGTGGATGCAGAGGAAAGAATTTCTCACCTGAAAAGGTAGAAGCAGTAATTAACACAACAGTTTTTGGGTGCTGTCCTGCTGAATAAACATCCAGTGCATAGAATACCCTAGGTGTTTGTACTGGACTAAATTCTTTAAAATTGGTAAAGGTCAAAGTAAAGTCAGGGATAATTTAAAATCTACGATTAGAAGTTTGTAGAAGCGCAGGATCCAACAAAAAATAAACACTTAAATATATATTGTTTAAAAAAATATGGATTTGAGGGACACCTCTATTCCAAAAATAATAAAATAATGAGAACTAAATGATAAAATAACTAAAGTGAGCCAGGGAGGTAAAAGAATTAAAAAGGATGAGTTCAGGGAAGAGTATAGAGAAGATCATAAGGGGTGTGGAAAGTTTGTGTCAGATTGATCCAAGTAATCTAAAATACTTGCAGAAGTGGAAGTAAAAGTATGAAATAGATTAGATAAGTAGATCAATGGAGGAATGTTATTTGCTGACTAGAAACAAGCACTAGTGCAAAAATTAGATAAATATGTTATTATTAAAAATTAAATAAATAGATCTAATGTTGTGTTTGTCCGTCTTCTAATGTTATGTGCTTCCGTCTTTAAAGTTATGTTTGTGGGTCTTTTAAGTGGTTTGTGCATCCAAAAGATAATGAAACCCTGTTTAGAGGGAGACAACTTTAATCTGCAGCAGCGGGGGTGTCTGTTGGTGGATCACAGACTGACAGCCTTCCTAATGCGCCTGCAGGGTCTCCAAAATTATTAGGTTCGGAACCAAAAAATTTAAAATAAATGACCCACCAGAAAATTATTTTAGTCATGCAAGCTACATACAGGGAATAAAAAAAAAATTAGAGGGATTAAATAAGTGGATTGTGCAAGCTAAAACATAGGAAAAGCTATGAAGTGTAGTTTGGACCATAATTGGGCTCAAGTGAGGGGCCAGTGGTCACAGGGGAAAAACAATGGGTCACGTAGAAAGCACAATAGGTGCTACAACTGTGATAAGGAGGGCCACTTTGCTCGAGAATGTCCAGACACCCGCAGAGTGACCCTTGCCGTCACCAATGTTATGAACAGCGCTGACGCCAGGAGTCATGTGCACCAGCAAAAAATGCAGTTAATTGTGGACCCAGTGGAGATCCTGGATCTACAGCAAATTTCCTTTTCTTTATTAAACACCAAAGAAAAACCATACTGGCATTTAAACATACAAGGGGTAAAAGTAAAATTTCTGTGACACCGGAGCCGATAAATCTGTTCTGAGGGATACATTACCTCAGATTAAACCGGGACCAAAATGGATTACAGTAGTCTCTGCTGATGGGAGAATGGTTGTTCAGTGCATTTCTGAAAAACAATTGGTCACTGATGAAGAGGGATTCACAGTGGAAGCTGATTTTGTGTTAAGCCCAGACTGTCCAGTTAATGTATTAGACAGAGATTTGTTAAGGGGATTGCAATTAGTGCTGCTGCCTAAAGACAAAGGGATTTTAGTGAAAAGATGTACCTGCTGCAGGGGGAAGTTACTCCAGAGCTACAAGCAGCTGACACACATGTGATACATTCAGGCTCATTACCAAATACCTTTTCCTCCCTGGATCTAGCCACCCAGGGGAAAAGATGAACCACAGGAGGGTTTATATAAATTTGTATGTGGATGGGTCAGCTTCCAGAAATAAATTAGTTGGTTTTGCAATTGTAGATGATAAAAAAAAAACCTTTACAATGCTGCCTTAAAATCATCATATTCTGTGCAAACTTCAGAGATTATTGCACTAACAAAGCATGTGAAATGTCTAAAGGGATCAAAGATGCAGGGTTGGTCCTAGGAGCTGAGGGGGCTTTCAGCCCAGACCAGTAAAAGCAGACTAGGAAGGAAGTGTCA
>NW_015151417.1:0-1037 GCF_000732505.1 Cyprinodon variegatus
ACTGCCAGTCTAACAGTCCACTACCATGTTACTCATGCAAAGCTCTCGCAAAATCTGTCAGCCACTAATCCGGTCCACTCAGTAACTTTCCATGGATTAACACTGACATTAGCGTTGCAAACCTTTGTGCTATAGCAACATGAGTCCTGTTTCAATCCTTCCTGACCTGATAGAGAAACTGCATAGTGTATGTGCGGGCTGAGCTGAAGAAAAAAGAGTAAGATCGGTATAGAAGAACTCTAGAGGACAACAGGTGTGAAGTCAGAGGATTCACTTTAATTATGTATCCTGCTGATTTCAATGAAAATATCTTTGTATATGTATCTAAACAATCCAATCAAATTATAACTGCTCTTTTATTACTTTTTTAATTGCAGGTCATTTTTTTGATTCCGTGCCCACCCACTTTATCGTGGGATTCCCTATAATGGGTCTAATCTTTATTGTCTTCGTCCTCATTTTTTGTAAGTGCAAATATTTCATTAAACTATAATGTATTTAAATGTTTTTAAATTTATGACTGACAAATATTATCAGGAATATTGACTATATCTGTTAGCCATAATTACTGTCACTTACTGCATATATAGACAGATAAAGAGTACGGTGGCTGAGAAGTGCAAAACACATTTACAATTTAAAAACACATTAACAAATAAAAAACAAAATAACATTTTAAGAAACAAAATTATATTTTATGAAACAAATGTATTTTTGAAAAAAAAGTTACAATTTTTAAAAACACATTTACAATTCAAAAACACATTAACAAATAAAAAACAAAATAACATTTGAAGAAACAAAATGATATTTTATGAAACAAATGTATTTTTGAAAAAAAAAGTTTACAGTTTTAAAAACAAATTTACATTTAGCAAACAAATTTACATCTAAAAAAAAATTGACCGTTCGGAAACACTTGTACAAGTGCAAAGACAAAACTGCAAGCGGCAAAACACGGTTACATAGCCAAAAACAAATTAACAAAAGACGGCTACACAGAAAGGGAATGTCCCAGTGGCCGGATGTGACGTCAC
>NW_015151417.1:1356-2250 GCF_000732505.1 Cyprinodon variegatus
GTGTTTTTAAAAATTTAAACTTTTTTTTTCAAAAATAAATTGTTTCATAAAATATGATTTTGTTTCTTCAAATATTATTTTGTTTTTTATTTGTTAATGTGTTTTTGAATTGTAAATGTGTTTTTAAAAATTTAAACTTTTTTTTTCAAAAATAAATTGTTTCATAAAATATTATTTTGTTTCTTCAAATATTATTTTGTTTTTTATTTGTTAATGTGTTATTAAAATGTAAATTTGTTTTTAAAAATTTTAAATGTGTTTTGCACTTCTCAGCCACCGTAAAAGAGCTATATAAACAAAATTAAATAGAATGAAACAACCTCTAAATGTGTTCAGGCTCTGACCAGTAATCTATCTTGTTGGCATATGGTGTAATTTTCTATTCCTTCAACTTGTAAAATTCTTTTCAACAAACTAAATTAGAATAAAACTCCATAAGTGGGTCGGTGTAGATGGAAAAATGCCAGGGCCGAAACCATTCCCAATCGGAGCCTGAATGTGTTCTTTGTCCTTCAGTAGGTACATTCAAGGGAATAGGGAAAAGTGGTTTCTGTAGAAAACCTAGAGAGTCACTGAAAAAGAAAAATTAAGAGTTTAATAAATACAATTTACAATTTCACTTTAATAAATTAATTTAAAAAGTGCAATTAGAGAATGCTTATTTAATGAATGATTATTTAAATGTTAAATTTGAAATGGCAGTTTTCTTTTTCAGTGACTCTCTAGGTCCTTCATAAGTTTCCAGTTTTGTTTCCTTTGGTCTTTGGTTGATTTTGTAAATAACATCTACAACTTGACATTATTAACACTTAATATTATTTAATTATAAATCTATTGCTTTTTCTTTTTTTAAATTGGACTAGCTATTTTCTTTATGTATATATATATATATAT
>NW_015151417.1:5836-8907 GCF_000732505.1 Cyprinodon variegatus
TTCACAGCTTTCCTTAACTGAATTGGTTATAACATTTATTAATTTGTGTAAAGCTTTGTATAATCTATATATTATGGAATACACAATGCTTTACACAATACTTTAATAAAATATTTTACAAAAATCTGTAGTTACAGAGGTGTACTGTGGCATTCTTGGGACAATGCTGCCTTGGATCTTGGATTCACTTGGATAATGCTCTACTATTTTAATGCTCAACTTTCAATTGCTAATATAAATGCTTGATTTGAATTTATTAAAATGCTCTTTATTGTCTAAAGTGTCTGTTTTTTCTTCATTACAAATTAGCTTCTATGCATTACATAGCACAGATTCCTAACACATCATCTCAAGACACTTTACAGAGAAATGTAAATCAGATCATACACACAGATTGGTTAATAGCTTTCTATCACAGAAAAACTAGGTGATTGCATAAAGTCATTGACTTTGCAGGACAAGCTCCTCCTGGATGAGCATGTAGAGACAACTATTCGCATGCATTGTATCGTTGACTTGACAGCAATCCCTCACATCAAGCTTGCATGCAGTGACAGAGAAGAGGAAAAAACCTCAAGAAGAACCAGACCCATTTTGATCAATACATACTGTTTACGTTAGAAAGTGACTGAACTACTCCATAGGTGGCTCTGTCTAGGAAAGAAACAGTTAAACAGCCGAGCTATGAGCCAGTTTTCACATCAAATGGATGTAAGACCGAGTACTTGTCGGTCACACTAAAAGCTGAGCTCATGCCTATGCCTAAGACGAAAAACAGGACTAAGCTCTGATAAACAGGCCCAACTGTAACATCTATAATCAAAAGCTTGAGGGCAGCAGACCAGATGGAATTTCTCTTCAGGATGGTGTCACGGCGATACAGGAAGAGGACAGACGAAGCCATTGTACTGGGAAAAGGCAGAGAGAACATTAGGTTAGGACTTGAATTAAAAACTACTGGGTAATGGGAAAATACAGATGGAATGAAGCAGAAGGATGAAAAGAAAATTGCTCTCGGCTAATAAACTGTAAAGTCCAGGACCTGGGGGGGGGCTACAGGTTAAGAAATTCAAAATCATTAAGGTGAGCAAAATCAGCCTCTCTTTTTTCTTTTTCTATTTTCTACTTATATAAACANGATCTTGGATTCATATCTTGGATTCACATCCTACCCAGAGGTGTTTCTGGATTGGAGTGTGTATGTTTTACTTATATGTAGTTCATAGACGTGGAATCTGTGAAAATCTCACCAGTGTGCATGCTTTTGCTCACCCTGAAATTTGCCTGGACAGCGAAAGCATTTCGCATAGAGGGCAAAAGGCTATTGAGTCATGGAGACTGCTGGTCATTGGTTTTACTTCACCATGGCGGACAAGGATCTAAAAAGCGACTGGCAGTTTTTTTTAAATATTGTTTTTATTTTTGCAAACAAAGCTGTCTGCATTCCTTGGTTCATCAGATTGCCAGAGATTGAACCAGTGTGGGGAATACCAACACCTCCTCCAGAGGATGTGTCTAGATAACAGTCGCTTTCAGCATTAGTTCAACCAGGTCAGGGTCCTGATGTCCCTCATTGGAGGATGAATCCGCTGAATAACAGAGAGAAAGTGAGACAGCATTTTGGATCTCAGACAGAAGCAGTAGGAAATCAGTCTGAGAAAACAGGCAGAAAGAGAACCAGAACTGGGAAGAGACTGCTTGCGGTGCCCCCAATGGAACCACAGCAGAAGATCGGAGAAGCCCGCTGGGGAAGAGAAGCAGAAGCTTCCAACTGCTAAAGCGGAGAAGTACATCGAGAGATTACAGAGGATGCAGCTAGCCGGGCAGAATTAAAACTGCTTTTTGAAAGCCACATTAAATCCTCCTAAGAGCATTTTCTCAACAATATATTCTCTATCTTCCATTTTTCAGCAAAAAAAGAATAGAAAAAAAGAGATATCAGGTAGAAATGGAGGACTGAGTAAAAATGTGCGCTTCTTAAAAATGTGCCAAAAAATGTTTGATGTTTCAATATATATTTTAATGCTCATCTTTCAATTGCTAATATAAATGCTTGATTTTAATTTATTAAAATGCTCTTTATTGTCTAAAGTGTCTGTTTTTTCTTCAGTACAAATTAGCTTATATACATTATATAGCACAGATTCCTAACACTTTACAGAGAAATTTAAATCAGATCATACACACAGATTGGTTGATAGCTTTCTATCACAGGAAAACTAGGTGGTTGCATAAAGTCATTGACTTTGCAGGACAAGCTCCTCCTGGATGAGCATGTAGAGACAACTATTCGCATGCATTGTATCCATACCATACCATACCAACTTTATTTATGAAGCACTTTATACACCGAACAGGACCAAAGTGCTGTACACAATCATAAAATACAATAAAATTATAAAATAGTATCGTTGACTTGACAGCAATTCCTCACATCAAGCTTGCATGCAGTGACAGAGAAAAGGAAAATTCCCTTTCAAAAAGAACCTCAAGAAGAACCAGGCCCATTTTGATCAATAAATACTGTTTATGTTAGAAAGTGACTGAACTACTCCAGAGGTGGCTCTGTCTAGGAAAGAAACAGTTAAACAGCCGAGCTATGGGCCAGTTTTCACATCAAATGGATGTAAGAGCGAGTACTTGTCGGTCACACTAAAAGCTGAGCTCATGCCTATGCCTAAGACGAAAAAAAAGGACTAAGCTCGTATAAACAGCCCAACTGTAACATCTATAATCAAAAGTTTGAGGGCCGCAGACCAGATGGAATTTCTCTTCAGGATGGTGTCACGGCTATACAGGAAGAGGACAGACGAAGCCATTGTACTGGGAAAAGGCAGAGAGAACATTAGGTTAGGAGTTGAATTAAAAACTACTGGGTAATGGGAAAATAGAGATGGAATGAACCAGAAGGATGAAAAGACAATTGCTTCAAGCTAATAAACTGTAAAGTCCAGGACCTGGGGGGGGGGGGGGGGGGGCTACAGGTTGAGGAATTCAAAATCATTAAGGAGAGCAAAATCAGCCTCTCTTTTTTTTCTTTTTCTATTTTCTACTTATATAAACACTGCTGT